>NC_077229.1:89757889-89942889 GCF_027887165.1 Monodelphis domestica
TCAACTCTGGCCCATGGTTGAGCCTGACACTCACCAGAGTCACAAGCCAGGGACACTCACCGGAGAAGAGGGCGACATTGGCATGCTTAGGGTCATAGGGGCACCGGGCCATGCCACTGATGTTGTCTCCCAGAGGCTCTAGGGTATCCATCTGCAAGGGCCAGGAGTGGGGTGAAAAGGGGGCAAGTGATCCCAGAGCCTTGTCTCTCCTGCCCCAGCCTGACAAGATCTGTCCCTTTCCAGAGAGGGGAGACATCTATAAATGTCTTTGAGATTCAACGAGTAAATCTCAAGAGTGGGCATAACCTGTTCTGGATCCGGAGCCAGAGCCCACAGGCCTCAACTGGGAAAACAGGAATTGGATGAAGATGAGGATGGAGTCAAGGGCAGGAACATGGGCAAGCAGGGCTGGGACTGGGACAGTGTTACAACTAATGTCTTAATCTAAGGTTGGATAAGGAAATTGTGGCCTCCCCTCACCTAATGGCACGGCAAGAAGGAGGCAAGGGTTGGGGTAGGGGCAAGTATGGCTAGAATTGGCACAGCCAAGCAGCACCCAGTCGGGCCAAGACTCACACTATAGTTAGCACAGATGGGGTTGAAAGCATTGGACCCACACACGAAGAGGGTGTTATCGTCTCGGACCAGTAGCACCTTCACAAAATTACGGCACTCGCCCTGAGGAAGAAGAAAAGCATCATGGGGAATGGGAGGAAGGCTTAGGGCCACTTGCCTGGTCAGTCCTAGGGGGAAGGGGCACGAGTGTGAAGATGAGCTTCCCTGGCTGGATCTGGAATGGGGGGAAAATGAGCTCCCACTCACCTCCTGCTTCCCTTTCATTCGACAGATATTAATGTCATTTGGATTTGATTGCCAGGTCAGCTTCTGCAGAAACAGAGTTAGTGCCATAAGCCGAGGGGAAGGAACTCGTGCCCATAGCTGGAATGGGTGGGGTTGGGTGGTTTTCAGGGATGTGTGTGTGTGTGACAGAGAGACAGAGACAAGAAGAAGAAAAAGGAGGAGGAAGAGGAGGAGGAGGAAAGAAAAGGACAGAGGAGAAGGGCGGGAAAGAACAGAAGAGAAGCTGGTGCTGAGCAGGGGAGGGAAACCATCTCTATAGCTGAGAATAATAGCAATAACAAGTTTTTACTTCTATAATTCTTTCAGATTTACAGAAGGCCAACCAGTCTAAATGTACTATGCTATAATCCCCCTTTTAGAGATGAGGAAACTGAGGCTTAGGAAAGTGAAGTGATTTGTCCAGGGTCAAACAACTGCTAAAGATCAGAGCCAGGATTTGATACTAGGTCTCCTCTTACTTTAAATTGAGCACTCAAGTGCTCAGGGATGTAGCATGGTGTGGTGCAAAATACGTGATTTAGAATAAGAAGGAACCTGGGTTCAAATTCTGATTCAGCTAATTATTCTCTGGTGACCTTGGGCAAGACTTCCCTGGGGCTCAGTTTCCTTATCTGTATGCAAGAGAGGTGAGAAGGTAGTAGAGGAGGAGGGTGGGCTGGATGACCTCAAAATCTCCAAAATCTCTGGTCCAATGATCTTTTCACCTTCCAGAGGTGGCTCTACAGAGTGTGGGGGGAAAGAGCCAATCCCCAGGGCTGGGATGGACAAAGGGGTGGCTCTGGGCTGTCTCCCTCCCTGCCTCCCTCAGCCCAACCAGGCAGGGTCCTCCCCAGCCCCCCACTCACCCGATGGTAGCGCAGTTCACTGGCCGTGGGTGGCTCCAGCTCTACTCGGTACAGGTTATCCCTGTGAGGGGGACCGGGGCTCAGGGAAAGTGGGCAGCCCTTCCCTACCACCCCGCCACAGATGGGCACACCACATACCAACACACTAGCACAGTCTGACAGAGGAACAGAAAATGTTAACATGCCACCACGGATCCCCCAAATACCCCAATGAAGTGGCCCAACCACGTTACATGGATATGGCAACACCCAGCCTGCATGGGGATGGCCCAGAGGATACCGTGCCCACCCTTTCTCCCTGGCTACCGCACTCAAACATGCCCACCTGCCCGTACCTGTCTCCGATGAACAGGGTCCTGTTGACCCGAAGCATGCGCTGAATGTTGAGCCCTTCGGTACTGGAGGCTGGGGGGAAGCGGCTTGGCCCACTGCCTGTGAACACTGGGTACTGCTTTAAGTCTGTGGGCCGCGGAGGGAAGGGAAGTGAGCTGCCCACTGCAGGGAATGAGGTTCCAGGCCCACGGGGAGGGAATGCTGCAGGGGTCCCCATCCTCCATGGATTCTCTAAGCCCCCTCCCCCAAAGCTTACTTGCTTCAAAGCCCCCCAACTTACAATCCCGGGGGGCCACTGCGAGGGGTTGAGGCTCTTCTGGGAAGAGGCCCTGGACAGTTCCCAGCATCAAGGTTAGGATCTGGAGCAGAAGGTGGGGCCGGGTCCTGAGCACCGGGAAAGGTGGCAGGCTGGGCGCTGGCATGGTTCTGTGGCCAGGAAGGGGGCACCTGCAGGGATGAGGGGATGGCGTGAGGACATGGAGCTGAAGTTCCTCTAGCCACCACTAGGGGCCGCCAGAGAGCCACCCACCTTTCCCAGAGTCCCAGGGCACCACGATGCCTCCAGCCAGGAGGGTAGCCCCAGGGACAGGGATCAGACAGGGGCCTGCCTGCGGATGTGGAGCCCCAACCAGGGTGATTCAGTTGAGGCACTCGCCGCAGGCAGGCAAAGCTGAGGGGTGCCCCAATCTATAAAATATTCATTTACCCAACATCCCAAGCGTGCCCCACCATGAGGTGAGAGGGGCCACCATTTTATATTCTGGCCTCGGGCAAAAAATGAGCTGGAGACAGCACTGCCCCATACCAGATGTGGCCAGTTCTTGGGCAGCAGCAGCCCCCCTGGCTCTCCTTCCTCCTCTGACAGATAACCTCCCAGCTCCATCTGTCAGCATCTTTCCCTCTCTTGCACCGGTCACCTCCAGGGCAGATTCCACCCCACCAAGCCCTGGGGCAGCCTAGACTTCCCAGGTGGCATGGAGATGGAGCTGAGGGAGACATGGGAGGAGGACCCAGGCGCAGACTAGTGCCTGCCCCAGAGGGCACCAATAAATGGCAAATGTCTCCTCCCTATGTCCTCACCCCAATTGCCCTGCAGTTAGTTGTGTGAAGGTTTTTTTTTAAAAGATCTTCCTGCCTTTAGCTCTTACACCATGCATTTTTGCCATATGTAAACTAGACTAAATAAAGAGTCTAGCTTTTATCAACAAACCTCAAAATCACAAAAGAGGCAGGGACCTTACAAAGGGAAGGGACCCTTGAACACGGAAGGCCAACCAGGCTAACCTACTCATTTTACAGTTAGGGAAACTGAGGCCAGAGGGGGCATAGACACTTGTAGTCTCTTCGATTTTTTGGAAAAGGAAGTGGTTCTCAGTAGCTAATATTTCTCCAATACTTTGCAGTTTGCAAAGTCTGTGAGATGGGTGGTGCAAATATTATTACCATATTGAAAAAGAGAGGAACTGAGCTCAAAGAGGCCCCACTACTCCGGGGAAGCCAAGCAAGCAGTCAAAAGAAAAGCTTTTAATGCCACTTCCAGGGCTCTTTCCATGCCACCAGTTTTTCTAGCTCGGTGGCAGAATGAAGAAGGCCCTAGGCTGGAAGTCCAGAGATCTTTGTTCTCGGCCCCACTGATTGGTTAGGTGATCCCGGGCAGCCCCTTGTTTCCCTGTTTTCTCCCTGTTTCAGTGTGGGCGGGAGGACGTTTTTAGGGGCTTCATGACAGACATCAGGGTTACTGTTTTATGGAGGTCTCTGAGGCACCATGGCTACAATATTGCCATTCACTAGAGTCACAGCCAATGTCTCTCCCTTCTTCCTGTCTCCCACATTGACAGGATGGTTTGCAGTCCAGCACTCATTGCTCTTTGGAATCCATTAAACTATCAGCCTTGGATTACCCATCAGTGGGTCTTTGCTAAGCACCTGATTAGAAGGTGGGAAATGAAGATGAACTGGAGCCTGCTTTGGAGGAGATCCCCGGGTGCAGAGGAAAGACAGGACTGATGGGGGAAGGTCCTGCATTCATATCTGGCCACAGACAGATTGTGTGACCCTGGGTAAGTCACTTGAGCCCATTGCCTGGCCCTTCCCGCTCTTCTACCTCAGAACTGATACTCGGTACCAATTCTAAGACAGAAGGTAAGGGTTTTAGAAAAAAAGAGAGGGAGAGCTAACAGTTCTGGGAGGTGCCCTTAAGGAGCTCCCAGTCTGGGCTTGGGTCTTGGATGAGCTTTAAAGCAATGGGCTTACCCCCCGCCCCCCCCCCCAGCAGATGGAGGCCAGGGAAGAGAAGCCATTCAGGCCTCAGGGGGTGACTGGTAGAAAACAGGAAGGGCTTCAGGATAGAGTAAGCAGGAGGTGGCTGTTCCACTAGCTTGTGATGGTTTCCTTTTCCTGCCCCTTCACCAAGATTTGTGATGCAGCCTGGCTGGCTGTTCCAGCTCTTGAGTGAAACACGGGTCCTGCTCTCCATTTCCCCAGCTTCCTGGATTCAACATCCCCCCCCCCCCTTCCCTTACTGCCCACTTCCATGTTTGCTTACAGACTTGCAGTGACTCCTATTATCCAAGGAGTCATTCCAACACCTCCAGAATTTGTCCAAAGCTCCCTACCCGTGCTCTTCTTCCCTGACATCACGCCCTCCCAGCCAGCCAGGGACTCCTCGCTGTCTCCCTGGCCCAGTGTGGCAGGTTCATTCTCCCTCAGCCCTTTCCAAGTCCTCTCCATCCTTCAAGATTCTGCTTCAGCCAGCTTTCATCCAGGAAGCCTTCTCGGTCTACTTTATTTTCATTGATTTATTGATGCTCTTACTTTCTGTCTTAGGATCAATTCTAGGAAAGAAGAGCAGCAAGGGCTGGGCTGGTTCACCATGGATGGTGAACCTTTTAGAGACCAAGTGCCCAAACTGCAACCCTGACATGCATGTGAGCCCCCACCTAACCCCACACAGGGGAGGGAGGAAGTGCTCCCATTGGGCTGCTGGGCAGAGGGGCAGGTGAAGTGAAGAAGGTCCTCAGGCACCTGTGGAGGGAGAGGAGGGCAACTCCCTTCGACAGGCGTGCCATAGGTTCACCAACACGGGACTAGGCAAAGGGCGTTAAGTGACTTGCCCAGGGTCACACAGCTAGGAAGTGTCTAAGGCTGGATTTTAACCCAGAGGCTCCTGACTCCAGGCCCAGTGCTCTAAGTCCTACCTAGTAGTCACCCTAAGCCTGCTTTAGCCCTCAGTGAACTATCTCTATTTTGAGATCCATAGTTCAGCGTGTGTGTGCGTGTATGTATGTATATGTGTGTGTGTGTGCATGTGCATGCCCTGAATTGTCCCTCCCTGTAAGTCTTGTCTCATCCCAGACTGGGAGAACCCCACAGGTCAGATCCGGGTCGTCTCTACCTTTCCACTCCTCTAACCAGGTGCTTAGTCAAAAACAGGCTGAAGGAACACTCCAGGCTGACAGGTTAATGGAATCCAAAGTAAACCAAAGTACAGCTGTTACAATATTGTGAGCCATCTTACAAGGAGAGCGAGATGGGAAAGGGGGGAGACGGCGGCTGTGACGGCGGTGAATGGAATATTGTGGCCATTGTGCCCTCTGCCGTGAACTTGCCCCTGCCTCCTGTGAGCTGAATGGAGGGCGGGGGGGTGTGACATTAACACGGCTGTCTGTCAGAAGGGTCCTGAAGTCCTCCAGCCACAAACGCACCCCAGAGGTACACACACGAGTCACAAAACACGCTCACCCATCACGAATACAGAAACACGCACATGAGATGCACATGAATGATGCACACACAAGAACCATACATGGGAGATACACACCTGCACGAGACATACTCACCCAACACAAATACCCGAGACACAGACATGATGCACACATAGGAGACATACACGGGAGACACACATGCACAAGACACACCCAACACAAAACACACAACACATATACATGATACACACAGGAGATACACACATATGCACAGGAGATACACCAGCACAAACACACACACCACACATACATGATGCCCACATGAGACATACACGGGGAATGCACACATAAATGAGACACATTCATCCACTGCAAATATAAACACACATGACATATACATGACGCACGCATATACACAGGAGACATACCCAGCACAAACACAAATATGACACACATACATGATATATATCACATATGTGTATATATACACACAAGAGACATACATGAGGCACACTCACTCAGCAAAACACAAACATATACACACAACACACATACATGACGCACACATAAGAGACACAATGCACATATGATACACATCCAGTACAAACATGTGCAATACATGATACACACATGACATATATGGGAGATACACACATAATAAGGCATAGTCACCCAACACACATACATGACGCACACATAGGAGATAAACATATACATAGGATGTACACCTAATACAAACACAAATTCATGACACAGACATGGTACACATACATGAGACATATATGGGAGACACACAAGGCACATTCTCCCAACACAAATACACACAATACATACATGATGCACACACAGGAGATACACCCAATACAAACATAAATATACACAAGACACATGTAAATAATATACACACAAGAGACACATGCATGAGACATATACAAAGCACCCTTATCCAACACACACAAACACACACTTTAGACACACATACAGGAAATAGAGATGAATAAGACGCCCACAAGACACCCCCAACACAAACACACATGACACCACAAGACACACATGGGATACATACACAAGACAGCCACCCAGTGCACACACAACACAATAATGATATACATGTAAGTGACACATGGGAGATACATGCAAACAACATGCACACAAGATATGTTCACCTGAAACAAACACAAGTAAACATGAGACATATAATTGAGACACACACAAGACACGCTCAGCCAGCGCGCGCGCGCGCACACACACACACACACACACACACACACACACGCAGAGTCTGCTTTACCCAGAGCTGGACATCAGTGAGCAGGGAATGCCTGACGGTCTCCTGACTTCACTCTAGGTCATGTCCCGTGCGTGTCGATGGCCTGAATTTGCTTCGAGATCGCTTCATTTCCTCCTTGGGGGAACGATGGTGGGTCAGACAAGCTCTACAGGAGTTGGTTATGAAATACTTCCAAGAAGCTCTGGGCGAAAGCAGGAGGAAGGGGAGGGGAGACAAGAAGGGGGCAGAGTTCAGTGCGGGCTCAGTGAGGGCGAGCCTCGGTTCGGCAGGGAGCCCAAGAACCTGGCTTTGCCTCCCGTCTCCGCCCCGGTGTGTGGTGCCCTTGAGCAAGTCAGTCCCCGTCCTGGGCCTCGGTTTCCCTATCAGTAAAATGACAGGGTCATCTTTAATGTCTCTCCTGGCTCGGTGTTGTGACCTGTCACCGAATGCTGTTCGAGCTAGATACCAAGAGCAACGAGCCCTTCCCTTCCAGATCTTCAAGCCATTCTTCCCTACTGGTTCCTCCGCTGCTGCCTCCAAACATGCTCCGGTCCCCTGTCCTTAAAAACCCTTCTCTTCACCCTCCCTGCCCTCTACCGAAGCTCCCATCCTCTAAATAGCCTCCTTATTCACTGCAAAACTCCCTAGATTGGAGGCAAGACAAACCAGGCTCACACACTACCTCAACCACTTCCCATCCGGGTGACTTTGGGCAAGTCACTTCCCTTCCTGGGGCCTCAGTTTTCTCTTTCAATGGGGTGAGATGATGCCTGGAGTCCCTTCTCACTCGAACTCCGATTACTCTAGGAAGAGTCCGCACTTGCTTCTCCTTCATTTACTCCACCAGCCCCTCGTCATCTGGCTTCCCTTCTAACACTGTCAGGAAGCTATTTTTTCCGAAGGTCCCCAAAGCCTTTTAATTAGGAAACAGCTAGGCGGTGCAGTGGATAGGATGCTAGAGTTGGAGGCAGGAAGACAAGTTCAGACACGTGCTGGTTGGATGACCCTGGGTAATCTCTTTCAGCCTTGAATTTCCCATCTGTAAAATGGGCAGGAAGGTGGCACAGTGGATAGAGGAGCAGGTCTGGAGTCAGAAACACTCATCTTCCTGAGTTCAAATCTGGCCTCAGACACAGTAGCTGTGTGGCCCTGGGCAAGTCACTTAACTCTGTTTACCTCAGTTTCCTTATCTGTCAAATGAGCTGAAGAAGGAAATGGCAAACTAGAGTCTCTGTCAAGAAAACCCCAAATGGGGTCACAAGGAGTTGGACATAACTGAAAACAACAACAACAATAATGGGGATAATAATAATAGTACCTACCTCCCTGGGTACTTGTGGAGGTCAAATGAGACGGCTTATGTAAAGCACTCTGCAAATCTAGCTGTTATTAGGATTAATCCTATACTCTTCTCAATCCATACTCTTTTTTTAGCTCTTGTAGCATGTTTTATTAAAAAAAAAAAAACACCCAACAACCCTTACCTTCCATCTCGGAATCAATACTGTGTAATAGTTCCAAGACAGAAGAGTGGTAAGGGCCAGGCAGTGGGGGTTAAGTGACTTGTCCAGGGTCACACAGCTAGGAAGTGATTGAGGCCAAATTTGAACCCAGGACCTCCTGGCTGAGCCACCCAGCTGCCCCCATCTGTAGCATGCTATACCACTGGCCCTCTTCATCTCCGAGGACATACCTTCCTCCTTGGTCTTTTACAACACACAGGTCTTGCTATCAGTCTGGCCACTCTTCCGCCTCCTCTGTTAGGTAACTGCCTTCCTGCCACCCTCTAAGTGTGGGTGTCCCCCTGGGCTCTGGCCTTTGGCCTTATTTTTCTCTCTACATTTTTCTCAGTTGGTGATCTTGTGTCCTTCCCTGAATCCCATGCTTGCCTCTAGGAAGAGGGCTCCTATCTCTCGCCCCAGTTTCGCCCCAGCTCCAAGTCTGAATCCCCAGATTCCTGCTGGACATCTCTACTTGAATGTCTGTCCCAAGGGCACTTCAGCGCCCCAAACCTGAACTCGCCCTATGAACACGCCACTCCTGACAACTTCCCCATCTCTGCAAAGACTCAAAACCTCTAACTCTTCTGTCCTCCTCTCTCTAGCCTTACACGAATCTACTGATTCTACCAGCCTCCTCACACTCATCATATCTGTCCCCTTCCCTCCACTCACACCACCATCAAACTAGTTCCATCTCTCATCATCTGGACTACTGTAACAGTTTTCTTTTAAATAAAACCCTCACCTTCTGGCTTGGAATCAATACTGTGTTTTGGTTGCAAGGCAGAAGAGGGGTAAGGGCGAAGCAGTGGGAAGGCAATGACTTGTCCAGGGTCACCCAGCTAGGAAGTGGCTGAGGCCACATTTGAACCCAGGACCTCCCATCTGTAGGCCTGGCTCTCCATTCATTGAGCCATCTAGTTGGCACCTGTTATAGTCTTCTAATTGGTTTCCCTGTTTTCCATCTCTCCCTTCTCCAATCCATCCTCCATAGAGCTCTCCAAATACAAGTTCCTAAAACTAGAGAACAGTATGGCAGAAACTAGGTATAGGCCAATATCATATCCTATACCAAAATGAGTATATGATTTGGACATAAAGGGTGAAATTTGTGGAACATAGAATAGTTTAGCTGGCAGATCTCTGAAGAAGGGCAAGGATTTATGACCAAACTAGAGATAGATGTAAAATGGATAATTTTGACTATATTAAATTTAAAAAAGGTTTTGTATAAGCAAAACTAATGTAACCAATATTGGAAGGGAAACAACAAACTGGGAAATTTTTAAAATAACAAATGTCTCTGATAAAGGTCTCGAGTATCTAGAGAACAAATGTGTAAGAATACAATCCATTCCCCAACTGACAAATGGTTAAAGACATAAACAAGCAGTTTTCAAATGAAGGAATCAAAGCCATCAATAATCGTATGAAAAATGTTCTACATCCCTCTTGATTAGAGAAATGCAAATTAAAACAATTCTGAGTAACCACCTCACATCTATCAGATTGGTCAATATGACAGTGATAAATGCTGGAGGGGATGTGGCAAAATAGGGACACTAATGCATAGCTGGTGGAGTTGTAAACTGATCCAACCGTTCTGGAGAGCAATTTGGAACTATGCTCAAAGGGCTCTAAAACTGTGCATACCCTTTGATCTGGTAATGCCATGACTAGATTTGCATCCCTATGAGATTTTAAAAAAGGGGAAAGGACTGGCTTGTACAAAAGTATTTATACTAGCTCTTTTTTTGTGGAGGTAAAGAATTGGAACAATTTTTGGTATATGATAGTGATGGAATATTATTGTGCTGGAAAGAATGATGAACAGGGTGATTTCAGAAAGAGCTACAAAGACCTGCATGAACTAATGCAGAGTGAAATAAGCAGAACCAGGAGAGCACTGGACACAGTAACAGCAATACTGTGGAATGATCAACTGTGAAAGACTTAGCTACTCTCAGCAATACAATGATCCAGGGCAATCCAGAGGGACTTAGGACAAAGAAAGCCACACACCTCCAGAGAAAGAATTGTTGGAATCTGAATGCAGATCAAAGCACACAATTTTCCACTTTAGTTTATTTGGGTTTTTATTTTGGGGTTTTGGTTTTATAGGAATATTCTCTTACAAAAATGACTGATATGAAAAGATGTCTTACGTGATATAATCCAGATTGAATTGCTTGCCAGCTCTGGGAAAAGGGAAGGATGGGAGGGAGGGTCTGACATCATCAGGGATCACTACCTCCACTTGTAATCATGGTAGCAATGGAGGCAGGGCAGATCTACCCCAAAGGCAATGACTTCAAGGAATCAAGGACTGACTGTTTATCCACATTGGCCCCAAATAACCAGAGCATTCCTTCCTCCTTTGCAAGAATTCTCCTTTAAGTATATAGAGCATGTCCTTCCGATCTGTGTCAGTAGTGGCAATGATATTATTCCCACTTTACAGATGAAAAATCTGAAGTCAGGCAGGGAAAGTGTCTGTCTCTGCTTTCTGTGTCTATCTCTGCCTTTCTGTGTCTGTTTCCGTCTCTCTCTTTCTCTTTCTCTGTTTCTCTGTCTCTCTGTCTGTTTTTCTTTCTCTGTCTCTTTCTCTTTCTCTGTCTCTGTGTCTCTTTCTTGGTCTCCTTCTCTCTCCCCTCAAGTATCAGAACAGGGATTAAAACTCAGGCTGACTCCAAGGCCACTGATGTCTAAACAGTGTCCCTTATGAGTCACCTTTTTACACAAAGGGTGGGGGAAGTGTGGGGCATGATGGAGGGCTCTACTGAGTGCTTCAGAGGGTCAGAGCTGCTCTATTTAATCAGGTAGAATATATCACCAGTCCTAGCACCGTGGCGTCCTCTTTCCCCAGACCTGGGTCCCAGAGGAGGCGCCTCTGACTGGTTTTGAGCTCAGAGATGGATTAACTAAGAAACAGGAGGGTTGAGGGTGGGTGCTCCTCTAGGTCCATTCCCTGTACATGGTCAGGGAAGGCTCTGGGATGTCCTAGCTCTTGACCCCCAACCCCACCAAACTCTCATGTAATCACGAGCCCTTCCCATTGGGTATGGGCTGGAGGAGACTCGCCATGCTCTCCCCCACAAGGTCCAGGGAGGCCCCTACCCCCTCACAGACCATCTGCTTTCCTTGCTGAAACCTGAGGCTGATCCGAGGCATCTGATTGCAGCTGCCCGGCGCCCGCTTGGCTCCGGAAACCCAGGCCTCACCACCTGCCAGACCGGAGACGGGTCTGGGCACCTGGTGGCCAGTGGGGCCTAGACCACTGGGTGGGGGGAGTTGAAGAGAGGGAGGGAAGGAGAGTCAGTATGTGTCTCTGTGGGTATAGAGTGTTTGATCATGAAAGGTGAGTCTACACATATAAACACACACGTGTGTACATGTATGTGTATGTATTAATAAATGCATGTATGAACGCACATATGTATGAATGTATGCATGCATGTATACATGTATATCAGAGATCTAGAACTGGAAGGACCTTAAGATGACCAGATTCCTTTACAGATAAGGAAACTGAGGTCCAGAGAAATGCTGTAAGGGAGCTGCAGTTGGTCCTGTAATCCCAGATCCAGGCTTTGGGTATGTGTATGTGTATAGACGTCTATCGGAGGGCACAGGGCCCTTTGCCAGCGGAGGGGGGCCTTGAGGAGGGAAAGACCAGGCCAGTTCTGGGAAAAGGCCTGGCCCAGCTTAGCTGCCCTCTCTGTGCTAGCCCTCGGAGCCCTGAGGCATGCCTGCCTGCCTTCCTCGGGGCCTCGATCCGTCCCTGAGCCTGCCCACATCAGCCGGCAGGACTCGTGCCAGATATCAATTACCTGCCGCAGTGTTTCCTGGGGACACTAATTAACTATGGGTGCTTGAGGAGGCCACCTAGCTCATCCATCACTCACTGAAGGCTCTCAGCCTTTCCCCCAAAGGTCTCAGACGAAGGGAGTGAGGGGTCCAAGCTGGTCCTAGACAGTCTGCCACTCTTCCCTAATCCTATCTTGTTGGGTCCTTTCCCAAGTACAATCAGCCTCCCAGGAGCAATAACTCTTGATCACCTCAGACCCTTCCTAGCTGTGTGGCCCTGGGCAAGTCACGTAACCCCACATTGCCTACCCTTTACTGCTCTTCTGCCTTAGAACCAAAATACAGTATTTATTCTAAGGCAGAAGGCAAGGGTTAAAAAAAAATCATCTCTATTTGCAGCTTGGTGGTTCAGTGGATTGAAAATGGGAGGTCCTGGGTTCAAATCTGACCTCAGACACTTCCCAGCTGTGTGACTCTGGGCAAGTCACTTTGCCCCATCGCCTAGCCCTTACCACTCTTCTGCCTTGGAACCAATACACAGTATTCTAAGAGAGAAGGTGAGGGTCTCAGAAAAAAAAAAAGAAGTCATCTACATTCCAGCCAAACTGTCCTACTTACTGTTCACCCCTGAATCTTTGCACAGACCACCCCTCCCACTTGGGGTGCTGCCCCCTCTGCCCCCTGGAAGCCTTAACTCTGCTTGAGTGCTCCTGCCACGCTCCTGATTCTCCATGTTTTCGGGGGCCTCCTCGCCCCACTGTGTATTTCCTTTGTATTTCCTTCTCTTTGGACATGTTTTTGCTCTGCCACAGTAGAACTTTGAGGGCAAAAATGATTTTGATTTTGTGTTTGAATCTCCACCAGTTCTCGTTATGGAGTCATGAATACCTGCTGCAATTGGACTGAATTTGGTCCAACCCATTTTCCAGATGGGACAATGGAGGTCCATTAAGGGGAAGGGACTTGCCCAAGATCCCACAGCTAAAGGGAATCAGAAACCACTCAGCTAGTAGGCTCAGGTTCAGTGTCCAGAGCAAGCCGATAGCTACAATGCTCCATTTCACTGGGAAACTGTAACACAGGAAACCCAAGAAGAAGAGATACACAATGAATGCAGCACTGTAGCAAGAGATACTCTTCAGCTATGACGGGGCACAAAGGACACAGCCTGAGAGAAAGCCGAAAGGGCCCTCGAAGGGGGAAAACACGCATCAGAGGGCCAGTCAGATAGACAGACAGACAGAATGGCAGAGCTGGGAGAACCTCAGAAAAAGCGTCACAATCTGAAGAGGTCTGAGAGCACAGGATGGCAGAGCTGGGAACTCAGGAGTTATGTAGTTTAGGGGCACACACAGACCCCCAGGGAGACCACAGAGACACGCCCAGGAACAGCAAGGCGGCAGAGGAGACAGACCAATGTGCCTGGAGTCAGGAAGACCTGAGTTCAAATCCAGATTCAGGCACTTATTAACTAGATGACCCCAGGCCAGTCACTTAACCTCATCTGCTTCAGTTTCTCTTAACTGCAAAATGAGTATAATAATAGAACATTGCTCCCAGGGTGTTTATGAGGATTTTGTAGTTGAGATGTTTCAGTCATGTCTGACTCTTCATAACATCATTGGGGTTTTCTTGGCAAAGATACTGGAATAGTTTGTCATTTCCTTCTCCAGCTTATTTTGTAGATGAGAAACTGAGGCAGAGTTAAGGATTATGCAGTCAGTATGTGTTTGAGGCCCGATCTGAACTGAGGGAGATTAGTCTTCCCAACTCCATGACCAGCACTCTATGCTGCCACTTAGTTGTCCCATTGTGAGGATAAAATCAGACAATATTTGTAAAGCTCTTAACACAGGATCTGGCATATTAGGTACTTACTAAGTCTTTCCTTCCTTTCTTCTTCCCTCCCTTTATTCCTTCCTTCCTCCCTCCCTCCCTCTATTCCTTCCTTCCTCTTTCCCTCGCTTCCTCTGTCCCTTTACTCCTTCCTTCCATTACACCCTCCCTTCCTTCTTCCCTCTTCCTTTAATCCTTCTTCCCTTCCCTTCTCCCTCCCCTTTCTTCCTTCCTTTTCCTTCTATTTTTCCCCCATTCATTCCCCCTCCCCTTCTTTCCTTCCTTCCCTCTTTCCTTTCTTCCCTCTTCCCCCCTCTCTTTATTCCTTCCTTCCTCTATCCCTCCCTCCTTCCCTTTATTCCTTCCTTCCTCTATCCTTCCATTCTACCCTCCTTTCCTCCCACCCTCCCCTTTTCCTTCCTTCCTTCCTTCCTTCCTTCCTTCCTTCCTTCCTTCCTTCCTTCCTTCCTTCCTTCCTTCCTTCCTTCCTTCCTTCCTTCCTCTCTTTTTTCAATATTTCCTTCCTTTCTCTCTTCCTTCTTTTTTCTCTTTCCTTCTGCAAGAGTTCATAAATCCAAGTGTGCCTCCAAGCACTGTCAATTTGTGTGTGCATGGGTATATTTCATTCAACCAATGCATACTACTGGCCCAACGGTAATACCAGGGTTTTAATATTCTTTTTAAAATCCAACAGCAGGTAAGGAAACCGAGGCCAGAGAACTTCAGCACCTTGCCCAAGATCACACAAGTAGTACTGGTGCAGGGATTTTAATCGCTGTCTTCTATCTTCAAAGCCAGCGTGATTTCCTCAGCACTGAATTAGTTAGTCCAAAAGGGGGTATCTGTACTTAACAAGGCTGAGTCACTGATTTAATCCATTTCCGTCATTCTCCAGATAGAGAACTGAGGTCTAGAGAGGGGAAGGGGCTTGTCCGAGCTCATACAACCTGTTAGACAAGGCTAGCCGTGGTGCTGGTAGAGTGGAAATAATTCTGGGCTCGAAGGCAGGAGTCTTGGGTTTGAATCTAAACTGACACTCATTTGCTATACAACTTTGGGCAAGAATTTTATTTCACAGGATCCCCCAACTCTGATTTTCTATGAACTTAATTAGAGGAGACAGTAGCCCCGGTCTTCTGATTCCCAGGGCAGGACTCTAAAAGTCCAGTAGCCTATTGTCTAGGATCTTCCTTTGAGTAAGGCAGAACCTTAGCTAGTATCCCCACATCTACTTATTAAGAGTCTTCAGGATAGGGCAGCTCAGTGACTCAGTGACTCAGTGGATAGAGACCCAGGCCTGGAGATGGAGGTCCTGGGTTCGAATCTGGCCTCACACACTTCCCAGCTGTGCAACCCCAGGCAAGTCTTTTAATCCCCAAAATGTAGCCCTTGATGCTCTTCTTCCTTAGAACGACTCTAAGATTGAAGGTAAGATTTAAAAAAAAGAGTCCTTGGGGGAGGGGAGTGGGGAGAGAGAGAAGACTTCACAGTATTGATGTGCCCCCCTCCCAACTCTCCAGGCCTGGCTGGCTGGAAATAAAGGTTGACTAGGGGACGTCTTGTCCTAAATGATGCCATATTCTTCTCATCCTATGGTTTCAGGCTGGCCATCTTGGCCTGAACCTTCTCTCACTGTTTTAGATATCCCTGTTGACTCCCCAGCTAGCTTGGGAACATCCTGAGCCACTGCAGTGGTTTCTCACTTCTGCCATAGTGGAGAGATGATCAATAAGTGACCAGAGCCAGGTCTTTCAGACAGGAGGTCCTGGGTTCAAATTTGACCTCAGATATCCTAGTTATGTGATCCTGGGCAAGTCACTTAACTGCTTTTCTGCCTTGGTACCAATACGCATTACTGATTCTTGGAGAGAAGGTGAGGGTTTTAAAAAAAGATAACCATAGCTTATGCCCAAAGAAAGACCCACAATTCCCAAGACAAAAAGGATAAGAGCTAAAGGGGAAGGGAACTTCCTCCAAAAACAGGTGGACTTGAGTTCCCAGTTGTTCCTCCTCCAGAAGACTCTGGGAATGGGTCGGGGAAGCTAGTAAGAGTGGGAGGAGACCGAGCTGTGTTGGGTGGCACATCTGGAGGGGATGTTGGGCGCTGTCTGATTTGAGGGGTCTTTCCTCCTCACTGCATATGCCCATCACTTACATATAACACACACTGCACATATACCATCCCAGTGTTCATGAAGACACATGGATCATGAAAGTCAAGTGTAGGCGTACAAAAGAAAAAAATGGATACTGCACCAACAAGTGCAGACATACATGATGAACACCAATTGCTGGAATAGCTACGTGGCACAGAGGGTAGAGCGCCAGGCTCAGAGTCAGGAAGACCAGAGTTTAAATATAGCTTCAGATAATTACTAGCTGTGTGATCCTGGGCAAGTCACTTAACCCTTGTTTGCCTCAGTTTCTTTATCTTTAAAAAAAATAGCATCTCCTTCCCAGGGTTGTTGTAAAGATCAAATGAGACAATAATTTTAAAGTGTTTAGTACAGTGCCTGGCACTTAGTAGGCATTAAATGTTAGATATAACTATTGTTATTGCAGACACCAGGTACCCTCAGACAAAGGGCAGCCCTCACAAAGATGTCCATTACATCCACAGTGCAAACCAGTTGTGGGCACAAATTTTGTACAAATTTGGAGCACGCGGAATTACGGGATCAAAAATTTAGAGTTGAAAGGAATCTAAGAGGTTGTTAAGTCCAACCCATAAGGAAAAGTGAGATTGAGAGAGTAGAAATGACTTGTCCAGGGTCCTACAGCTAACTAGTAGTAAGTACCAGAAATCCTGACTGCCTGCTTATGGCTACATCCATGCTGCCTTATTCCATACGCATGTCCATACCCAATATAGATGCCACCCGTATGCCCTGGACACAACCTCACACCGTCACACGCTTTCACACACACACACCGAAGTTATACAAATCTCTGCCACCAGAAGCCCGTTCCATCACACCCCTCCTTAGCTCTCCCCAGGACACACACACACACACACCTAAATGCTTGTGACCTACATCCATGGCCATAGACAGGCTCCTCCTTCCTCTTCTTCACAAAGAACCAAATCTTCCCCCTAGCCTCAGAGCTCCAGGCTCTTCCTCTCCCCTCCACAGATCTCCGCCCAGCCACCACCTCATCTCCTCCCTGCCCCCATGGGGTAGTGGGGTCTGTAGGCTTGGGAACAGGATGTGGGGTCATCATGGGTCGGCATGCCTAGAGGCAGAGGAATGGCCTTGGTGATACCCCTGCTCGACAGTGACCACCCAGAAGGGCTGGGCTTAGAGCCAGGGGACCTTTGCTGCTCCCAGCTCCAACCCCATAAGGAGGCACCGTGCTCTAATGGAAAGAGCGCCGGGAGTCGGGAGGCGGGGATTCTAGCTCTAGTTCTGGCTTAGCTACTGGGTTTCTGTGTGGCTGTCCTGTGCCTCAGTTTCCATAGCTGTAACATGATTGAAAGTCAGCTCTGAAATTCTGTGTTCTATCTTCCTGATGATGGGGGGGGTGGGGGGGTTCCCCAGAAGGGAAGCTCTCCCCCCTCTTACCCCTGCTGGAAATGAGGGGAAAGGGCAGAACCCAAAACTCCCAAGTGGTGCTCTGAGTAATGAGGGTCCCTTCCTAAGACTAAGCCACCAGGAATGGAGTGTGGAGTTGGGAAGAAGTGATCTCAGAGTCTCTGCTCTGTAGGGGGATCGGATGACCAGGCTCTGCCCACAGCTGCTTCTGCCTAGCCTGCTTCTGTCTGTCTAGGAACTTGGCAAAGAGAATTTGGTGTCAGTGAGGCTGGGCCAATGAGGAAGCTGTCCCCGGGACCCAGTTAGCTTAGATTCATTCACTGAGATGACAAATTGCTTATAACAACAACAATTTCCTTAATATATGGCCATGGAAGATAGTATAAAGAAAGGAGAATTGGCAAGAGAGCTGGGGTGTGGACCTAGATATGCCATGATCTGGGTTTGAATTCTGCCTCTGACACATGCTATCTGTGTGACCCTGGATAAGTCACTGAGCTTCAAGCAAGTCCTTTTACCCTCTTTGGAACTCACTTTTGTTTTTTTTTAACCCTTATCTTCTGTCTTAGTATCAGTTCTAAGACAGAAGAGCAGCAAGGGTTAGACAATTGGGGTTAAGTGACTTGCCCAGGGTCACACAGCTAGGAAGTATCTGAGGGCATATTTGAGCCCAGGTCCTCTTGACTCCAGTGCTATTTCACTGCCCCCAGGCCTCCCTTTTCTTTCCTGTAAGAGTTGGACTAGATGTTCCCTAAAGGCTCTTCCAGCTCTGCCATTTTTTTTTAAATATTCCATGCTAATAGTTTCCACTGTCATCTGTAGTTTGGTGACTTCAAGCCCAGGTCAACTGATAGTATGGATGCAAATCCACTGCTGAGGAATGCTGAAGTCACAGGGCTGAAGTTCAAATCCTGAAATTGTCCTACCAGAATGACTTTGGGCAAGTCACTTAACTTTCCCCAGCCTCAGTTTCCCCAGCTATAAAATGGGAGTGCTAGACTCAGTCATTTCTAAGATTCCTTCCAGCTCAGGATCTATAGTCTTGACTTCCCAAGGTTTTAATTTCCTCACCAGACAAATGGCTCTAATAACCCATTCTGCCAACAGGATTGTGGTGACATGGGGCCGTGAATTCAAAAGCTTCCTTTGGGCTCTGTAAATCAGGTTTTAGAAATTTCAGGGATTGCAAAGGTATTATCATCATTATTAACAATAATTCCAATGTGTGCAGTCTTATTTAGATGTTCTTCCAAATCACTTTCACATTCATTATCTCATAAGATCCTCACATCAGCCCAGAAAGGCAGCCATTCATATTGCTGCTGAGAGCCAAAGAGGGGCTGACTCACTCACTAGGCAGCCAGTGTCCGTGGCAAAACTAGGACCAGAAGGGTGGCCTCCCAACCCCCAGCCCACAGTGCCGCCGGCCTCTCACTGGGAGGGCTTAGCCCACGAGGGACCAGGGGCCAGGGAAGACGAGGCAGGCCTGGGGGAGCCAGGTTTGGGCCTTCTCTCAGAGTCCTGGGGCTCACTATAGCCAGCTAGCTCTTTGGCTAATTAATTTTAATTACCGCCTTTCAGTGTTTGGAAATTGGGCCCGTCAGGAAGAAAATCCAGCAGCAGTAGCGACTTGTAATTAGGAAAAAAGGGGAAGGGGGGGGGGGAGACACCGAGTCCTCGTATCACTGAATCGTTTAAAGGAAATTAAAGTGTCATTTACACCGAGCATGTAATTGGGGGGGGGATAGTCCCAGCTGGGGGACTCGTGGCTCTCTGGGAGTCAGAGGCTGGGGACTCTGGGCCCAGGGGAGTCAGGGGCTAGAGGGCTAAGGATGAGGACCAGGGACACAAGGGGCTGGAGCCCAGCTGGCTTCAGGGTAGAAGGAGATGTGGTGAGGTCAGGAGGAGATGCCTAAGAGCAGGAAAGGGGTGTGTGTCTGTCTGTCTGTCTCTGTGTCTGTCTGTCTGTGTCTGTGTCTGCCTCTGTGTTTCTGTGTGTGTCTCTGTGTATGTTTCTGTGTCTGTGTCTCTGTATGTGTCTGTCTGTCTGTCTGTGTGTCTCTTTATGTGTGTGTCTGTCTGTATCTGTGTATGTTTCTGTGTCGGTATGTTTCTGTGCGTCTATACGTGTTTATGTATCTGTGTCTCTGTTTCTGTGTTTGTGTGTGTGTTTGGTAGAGCACGGGGAAGCCCGCTGACCGTAGGACGGAAACCCTTCATGGGAAGTTTGGGCATCGAGGCTGGGGTGGGCTTCAGCTAGGGCAGCCCCTACGATTCCGCCAGGAGCACCATGGCCCTCTCCCATCAGGCTCACAGTCTGAGGAGAGACCGGAAGGGAATCCTGACCTCAAACCTCATTCGTTCTAGCTGCATCTTCTCTCTCCTCCTCTTGTTCCGAGGTTCCTAACCTGGAATATACATTTCTCCAGGGGGGACAAGAAGCTTGGCAAGGGGATGTGGGAAATATTTAGCAAATAACTCTATTATCCTATTAAATCTTCTGGAAATTGTAGTTCATGGAGAGAAAAAACATTATGTACCTAATAAAATTTTCTTCCTGAAAAATTAATCTCTGTAGGTGACTCTGTAGTGGAGTCGAACGTATACTGGACTTGGAGACAAGGAGACTTGGGTTCTATTCTTGCCTCAGACATTTGGGTACTTTAAATCACTTAATCTTTCTTAGTCTCAGTTTCCTCATCTGCAAATTGGGGATAAAATCTCATAGGGTTGTTTGATGATTAAATCAAATATATAAAAGACTATAAACCTTAAAGTATTATCTGACTCTTCATGACCCTCTGGACCATGGCATTTCAATACTGTTCATGGGGTTTCCTTTATTCAAAGATAATTTATTTTCCCAGTTACATGTAATAACAATTTAAAAAAAAAACCCTAACCTTCTTTCTTAGAATCAATACTGTGTACTGGTTCCAAGGCAGAAGAGTGGAAAGAGCTAGGCAATGGGGGTTAAGTGACTTGCCCAGGGTCACACAGCTGGGAAGTGTCTGAGGCCAGATTTGAACCTAGGACCTCCCATCTCTAGGCCTGGCTGTCAGTCCACTGAGCCAACCAGCTGCCCCCTGTGGTAAGTTTTCAATATACCTTTTCTGAAATTGAGGTACAAATTGTCTCCCTCCCTGTCTTCCCTCCCCCTTCTAGGAGATGGTAAGCAATTTGATGTGGGTGATACAAGTATTATCAGGTAAAAAATACTTCCATACTGGTCATTGTTTTAAGAGAATACTCCTATAAAACCCAAACCACAGGGTTTTCTTGGCCAAGATTCTAGAGGGGTTTGTCATTTCCTTCTCTAGTGGATTAAGGCAAAGAGAGGTTAAGTGACTCACCCAGGGTCACACAGCTAGGAAGTATCTGAGGCCAGATTTATCTCTGTCTTCCTGCCCAGCACACTATCCACTGAGTCACCTAGCTGCCTCAAAGCACTATCTATGTGATGCCGATTATTATTTCTTTCCTACATGCATATGCAGAGCAAACTCTACAAGAAGGTGTTCCTCAGGCCCACCCAGGGTGAATGGACATACTTCAGTAGGTCTGCGAATGATGATGGGGGGGGGGGACTTATATTTTAATTTCATTAACCTCTAATTGAAATGGAGCGTTTCCTTCAATTACAAATTTAATAAGAGCCACAACACATTATTGTGAGACGGCTTCCAATTGCCAAAGAGGCCTGTACCACAAAAAAGGTTAAGCATCCCTAGTCTACGCGTATTTCCTTTTATACCGAGTAGAGGCTATGGAAAACTTTTAGGAAGACAAAGGGTTTGGGAGCCCCTGATCCAATCTAATAACTACTTGTCCCAAAAGTGGGGTTAGTAACAGCCGCACAACGACCCAGAGAATTGTTAAGTCCTCCCAGGGTTTGGGGTGCTATGGGAACATTGGGAGCCCTGGTGGCATGGGATTCGGGGATTCCTCAGGACACCCCAAACTCCAGAAGTGTCCCAAGTCAAAAAATATGTAGGAAATTCCTTTTCTTCCTTGCATTCCATTTTTAAAAAAACCCTTACCCTCTGTCTTAGAATCGAGGTTCTGAGGTAGAACAGTAAGGGCTAGGCAATGGGGTTAAGTGACTTGCTCAGGGTCACACAGTCTGAGGGCAGATTTGAACCCTCCACTCCACTGAGCCACCCAGCTGCCTCCTATCTTCCTTGCATTCTTGTAGTGCTGAGGAAAAGGTGACCCTGAGCATCAGAGAGGAAAGACCCCTGAGAGAAATGTTCTCCTTGGATTCTCTCCTAGATTTCAGATGAACACAGATAAACATCTCCCAGTTCTACTCCGATAAGCATCAGGTTGTATCTAAGATGTCTAAGCATCCCCTGAACTGTTCCTGTCAGCCCTGGCGTCTTCAGGACCCAAGGCATCCCTCCATCCCTGGTCAGGTGGCAAACATCTCCCCACTTCTGCAGTAACATTGGCCCATTTCCTCATCTCTGATCATAACCCCTGTTGTCTAAAGGGCATGAGAAGCCCAGAACTGGTCTCCTCCAGGAGGCATCCTCACATCCAGTCGAATAAATCTCTCTGATTTTTAAAGCTAATTACTGGAGTCTGTCCTTCCTGATGAGGGTACCCCTCCCGCCCCAGGCTTCCGCTTCCAAGCTCTCCAAGCACCGGGAGGAGGTCTGCGTCTCACTATTTCCCAGCTGCCTACTTGGGGCAGATCGCTGCCCGCCCTGCTTTTCCATTCATCAAAAGCAGATAGCAGGGGCAGCTAGGGGGCCAGGTCTGCAGGTGGGAGGTCCTGGGTTCCAGGGTGCTTAGTGGCGGGGCTCTGGGGGAGTCACTTAAGCCTCCTGCCTAGCCCCTGCAGCTCTTCTGCCTCCAATCAGACCCGTCACGTCACGGAGATTCTAAGACAGAAGGCGAGCTAGGGGTTTAAAAAAAGCAGGCCACCGGCTTCACTGCGGGGTTGGCGGAGTACTTTGCTCCCCTTTAGGGGCTCTAAACGTGGGAGGCATTCTCTAAGTTATGGGCCTCAGCTTCCACCTCTGGAGAGTGGGTCTAATCATTGTCGCACTACCTACAGGCTCCCGCGGCTTCCAGGCACTATTCAGAGCTTCAACCCTAGAGAAATGGGAGCTCTCGGGGTGCTTCTGGCTCTGGGGCGGAGGAGGTTGGGGCCTTTGCATCTCTTGGTGACTAAATGAATGAGTGCCCAAACGAATGGAGGAAGCGGCTTGGGGCATCCTGAGCCCTCTTGCTCCCGGGAGGCAGCCGGCCTCATTTCCTTGCTCCTTCCCATCCAGCGTTCTGTGCTCCACTCCATTTCTTTCTTCTTCCCTCCTCGGAATGCCTCTGGCCTTGGGGTGGAGCTGTGGGGGACTCCAGGCCCCCCAGCCCTCCCACTTTCAGGCCATTCATTGGGTTGTGAGGGCAGGATTAGGGAATAGAGGAGCGGTGGACTAGGACTGATTAGCTCCCTGCCTATCGGCAGCCTCCTTACACCTTGGCCGGGATAAAGTATTCCCCAAGTCAGCAAAGCTAGTAAAACATCCCCCCAAGTAGAGGAACGGAACGGGGGTGGGGAGGAGGAGCCTGGGGGACAGCCAGGCGGGGCGGAGGGTTATCCGCGGGAGCAGGACCTCCCGAGCCTCGTTTGAGGTTACCTTGGTCGAGTCACTATCTGCTGGTTTCATCCTCTGTAAAAGAAGGGGGCTCCGAGTAGTTTCGGAGCTAGAGGGGGCCCAACCGCTTCCTGCCTAGATTCTGCGGGCCTTGGGCTTCCTCAGCTCTAACAAGAGAAGGTTCGGGGCTAGATAACCTCCGAGGGTTCCTTGCAGCGTTAAATCTGCAATACGCCTTCCAGCTCTGCCAGTATTCGAAGCCAGCCTGAGTGGGGGGGAGGGGGTAACACAATGGGAAACTCAGCGTGCGTCATCGGGAAGGGGAGCATTAAGGGGCCTGGCTGAGTGCTGGGAACGGAAGGCAATCCAGTCCAAGGCAAAGAACAAAACAAAGGCAGAGAAAGAGTCCCGGGGGGAAAGCTCCGGGGTCAGAGCGGACCACAAGACCCCAGTGAGTCAGTGGCCTGGAATGTCCTAAGGAGGAGCTGAGAGAAAAGAGGGGAGGAAAGAGCAGGACAAAAAGGGTCGAGGAAGCACCGTTAAAGGAGTCAAGGTAAACTATTTCGGTCCCTGAGTAGCTTCTCCATTGTCTACTCTGTAGTAAAAAGATTCCTGGATTTAGAGCCCAAACACCGGCACTAAAGTCTAGTTCCGCCCTAGCGAGCTGGGACACTTTTAGAGAATCAAAGCAGTGTAGCGCTGGGGGGGACCTCAGTGGCCACCCAATTCCAGATTTAGATCCAGAAGGGCCCTTACAGGTCTAACACTCTCATTTTACAGGGGAGGAAACTGAGGCCTCCCAAATGAGGGACTCTAAGGTCATGAAAGTGGTAAGTGCCAAGAACTGGGACTCAGATTCTTGTCTCCTCACTTTAAGTTTATTTTTAAAAATTTAAATCCTTATCTTCTGCCTTAGAATTAATACTGTGTATTGGTTCCAAGGCAGAAAAAGCAGTAAGAACTAGGTGATGGGGGTTAAGTGACTTGCCCAGGGTCACACAGCTAGGAAATGTCCAAGGGCAGATTTGAAACCAGGTCTTCCCAACTCCTGTTGCTCTTCTCCACTGAGCCACCTACCTATCCCTAAACCCATGACTTTTTCTCACTCCTCATCTTTCTTTTTTATGTTCCATCATAGAATCAATACTGTGTATTGGTTCCAAGGCAGAAGAGTGGTAAGGGCTGGATGATAGGGGTTAAGTGACTTGCCCAGAGTCACACAGCTAGGAAGTGTCTGAGGCCAGTTTTGAACCCAGGACCTCCCATTTTCAATCCACTGAACCTCCAAGCTTCAAATATAGATGGTTTCTTTCTTTTTTTTAACCATTGCCTTTTGCCTTAGAATATATACTGTATTTGGGTTCTAGTAAAGGCTAGGCAATGGGAGTTAAGTGACTTGCCCAAGATCACACAGCTGGGAAGTGTCTGAAGCCAGATTGGAACCCAGGACCTCCCCCATCTCCAGGCTTGGCTCTCTATCCAGTAAGCCACCCAGCAGCCCCTGTTCTTCTGACTTTAAAGCACTCTTCTTTCCATCTTACCACAGTCTGTAAAATGCTAAAATTAGACTAGATGTCCTCTAAGGACCCTGACACAATGGCTAGTATTTATATAGCTCTTGGACGTTTGTAAAGCAATTTAGCTTCTGTCTCATGTAATCCTCACAACCCTGCTATAAAATAAAGTAGGTGCTAAAAACATCTTCCCGTTTTACAACTGAGAAAACTGAGGTGGACACACGGGTTAGATGACTTGCTCAGGGTCACACAGCTAGCAAGCACCTAAAGCTGGAACTGAATTAAGTCTTTGTGATTCTAAGTCTAGTCTGTGTTCTCTATCGGATATCTCCCATCACTTGTTTCTGTTCTCAGGTCCCCCTTCTCACCCTCCTCCCATCCGACCTCCTGTGAGTTTGAAATGTCCACACACTGGGGAGAGAGCTAGGTGGGTCTCCTCAAAGTCCCGGGTCCTGCCCACACGGAAACCATCCCTTGGCCAATAGGTACTCCAGTCACAAAGAGCAAAGGCATCTGGGTGATTCGGTGGGATTCCAAGGAGGAAACTCCAGACACTGCGAGGATGCTTCCTTCTTGCACAAGTGCATTATGGAAGCTCCACAGCTGTGTTCAGTTTTCCCAGGGGGCCGGTACGTTCCTCTGGGCTACTTCCAGGCTGGCCCTTCCTGCTTAAACCATTTCAGGTGAGGGATGCTTTCCAGAGAAAGGAAGATCAATGGTCCTCCTCGTGCACCCACCAGGGTCTCAAACCCTAAGAGTGCAGACATGCCTCCCCTTGTCCACTCTGGGTCCAACCCCCCTCCTCCCCCCCTCCCAGCTTCTTTTTGCCTTCAGCTGGGATGGAGGACTCGATCTCTATGGAGAACAACCTGTTTTTGCCTCCTATCAGCCTTCCTGGTAAATCAGGAGAAAACCTCTGTCTAGCCGTGGATCCAAGGAGCCATTTCTGTGCTAATATTTAAGGCTTTCTTCACAACCCTGGAGGGCAGGGACTGCTATCCTCACCTTAAAAGGCGACAACTAGGGGGCCAGAGAGGAGTGACTTGCCCAAGATCACCTGGCTAATTAGTGGCAGAGGCAAACCTGAACCGTGATCACGTACCACCAAATCCAGCACCCATTCCTCTAAGCCACTGTCTCTGTCACTTACCTATTCTGTGATTCAACATTTTTCTCCCTTCTCTCAAAAAACAAAACAAAACAAAACAAAAATCCAATTATCAACAATCCAGAAATCCTACCCTGAATACTGTAAGGACAGTGTTCCCAGCAAGAGAGCGGGGGAGGCTGAAGCAGTTTGAGGAAGGGGAAGTGGCTCCCTGACACTCATTCCTGCTTGTTCTTTGTTACCTGTTCCCCCCTCCCCCCATCTCATCCCAAGATCAGACCTGGGATTCACTAAATGAGCTAAAGTCATTGATCTTTGCTAAGTGAGGACCCTCTATGAAAAAGCCCTCGGGAACGTTAATGTTATTATTAGCTGTCAGCTCTCCAGTGTTTGAAAGTACATTATAAGGACAACTAGGTAGCACAGTGGATAGAGCTCCAGGCCTAGAGTTGGGAGGGCCTAGGTTCAAATCTGACCTCAGATACTCTGTAGGTTGGGACCCTGGGCAAGTCACTTAGCCCTATTTGCCTAGCCCATGTCACTCTGATACTAAGACAGAAGGTAAGGGTTGGAAAGGAAAGGAAAGGAAAGGAAAGGAAAGGAAAGGAAAGGAAAGGAAAGGAAAGGAAAGGAAAGGAAAGGAGGAAGGGAAAGAAAGGGGAAGGGAAGTGAAGGGGAAGGGAAGAGAAGTGAAAGAAAGGAAAGGACAGGAGGAAGAAGAAGGGGAAGGGAAAGGGAAAGGAAAAGAAAGGAGAGGAAGGGAAAGAGAGGGAAGGGAAGGGAAAGAAAGGAAAAGGAAGGGGAAGGAAAGGAAAGAAAGGAGGAAGAGGGAGGGTGGAGGGGTAGGGGAAGGGAAGGAAGTACGTTGTCTTCCTTACTTGCAAACTATGGGGTCAGGCAGAGAATACAGGATTATCTATACCCTTTTATATAGGTAGAAACTGTGGCTCCAAGACAGAGAGAGACATACATGGATCTTCTTCCTCTTGGGGCAGCTAGATGGCACAGTAGATAGAGTTTGAGGACTGGAATTAGGAAGATTAATCACTTTCCTGAGTTCAAATCTGGCCTCGGACACTTATTAGCTGTGTGACCCCAGGCAAGTCACTTAACCCCATCTGCCTTCGTTTCCTCATCTGTAAAATGAGTTAGAAAAAAGAAGGTAAACTACTCTGGTACCTTAGCCAAGAGAACCCCAAAAGGGGTCACAAAGAGTCAGATATGACTGAAAAAAATGAGTAGATAACAGCAGCTTCTTCCATGTCTCATATTCTCTCTTCCATCTCTGTACATTCCATATTGCTCACTTGTGAGATGCCAGGGGACATACTATATTGGGATTGATATTCTGGTTGATCCCTCACACGGCCCCCCAGCCTCCTCTCTGGGATGGCTTGGGAATTAATTGTGAATACAAGTTATTTCCTTATCTGCTCTCAAAAATACAGGTACAAGGTACAAGACAAAGACAGGTTTATACTGGGAAATCCAGAAATGTCCAAGACTACATCTCCCATCATGCTATGGGCTTTGGTTCAGAGAAAGGCACCCAGTGGGGAGAGAGCAGTGTGTGTGTGTGTGTGTGTGTGAGTGAGAGAGAGAGAGAGAGAGAGAGAGGGGGGGGGGGGGGAAGTGGGCAGCATCAGATCCTTGATCCCAGACTAGTCACCAGATGAAGGATTTTTAATAACCCAAGGCTCATGGCCCCCCAAATCACCTTAACACTTTCTAATTTACGGGCACTTTATCTGGACGTCCCTAGTGGAGGGATGATGAATGGGCTTGATAATCAGAGAGAATTATGTTCCTTAGGCGAGTGGCCCCAGCCCTAACATTGTTTGCTCCTTCCCTGGCCCAGACCAGCAGCTTTACAGAACAGGGGATCAGATTGTGGGGGGACCCCTTGCAGAGTCAGACCCAGTGAAGTGCTTCTTACGACACCAGAGTCTCCACGAGGGCAAGGACTATTTGACTTCCCAAAATTCACGGCGTTTCGGCATTGGAAGACGAGACCTCAGCAACCAACTTGTCTATCCCAGGAATCCTGTCTACAAATGGTCACCCAGCTTCCACATGGAAACCTCCAGTGATGAATTCACTCCTCCCACAGCAATCTGCTCCTCTTCAGATGGTTCTAACTGGCAGAAAATTGTTCTGGGTTCTTTTTGGTTTCTGTTCTACCTTTCTGACACGGAACAGAGACCCACTCTACAGAACATTTCCCTTTTTCTGAGGTCAGCCCACTGGGGGCCAAGTAGAACAAGGCTAATCCCTTTCCCCCACAAGGGACCTTCAGATGTTTGAAGGCAGCTCTCTCGGTTTCCCTAAGTCTCTTCTTCACACCCCCAGTTGCTGACATCCTGATTGAGCTTCTCCTGAGGTTTTCCTCCTCATCAGAATTCCTCCTAAAATATGGCACCCAGACTGAACATGGCAATCCAGATAGAAGCTGACCAGGAGAGCGGCAGTGAGACTGCTTATCAGTCTTCTTCTGGATACAATCCATTTCAGGGTCCAGAATAGCATTCTGTACATAGTAGGCACTTTATGTCATTTCCCAGAACCGTAGGCTTAGAGCTGGAGGACTTTTTTTTTTTAACCTCTTACCTTCTGGGTTGGAATTGACCTGAAGTAGTATTGGTTCTAAGGCAGAACTAGGTGCTAGGGGCTAGGTGCTTGGGGTGAAGTGATTTGCCCAGAGTCACATAGCTAGGAAATATTTGAATCCAGATTTGAACCCGGGTCCCCCTGACTCCAGGACTGGTTCTCTAACCACTGAACTACTTAGCTTCCCCTAGAAAGGACATTTAGAGACATTAGTCCAAGCCCCTCATTTTGCAGGGGTCCAGAGGAATTAAGTGATTGGTCAAGGTCAGAGAGAGCGGCAGCAGCAGGACCCCGGGTAGAATTTGAACCCTGATCTGCTGGCTCTAGAGCTACTTCTCTTTCCACTGGCCCATTCGGCTTCTCTAACAGGATCTGAATCAAACTGGCTTCCCTCCAATGGGCTCATCCTCAGGGCCTGGCAGCCTTGGAAAGAACCCAGTATTGGTCACCCATCTGGGGCCGCTTCACTGCAGTCTCACCAGAAGGCAGGGGATTAGATGGCATTTGTGCCTCCAGGACCTTTTCCATTCCAAAAACAGGCTTGTCAATTCCTGACTGGCCTGGATGATGGATCAATTGGGAAATGAGCAAAACGTCTCCTGAGCAGCTACTTTGGCCGAGCTACTGTGTGTGTTATAAAGCTTAGAATCACAGATGGGTCAGATCTCAGAGCCCCCCTATCCTCCAGGACAAGAAGAGCCTCTCACACCTCCCTGCCAGGCATCATCGGGCCTCTGCTTGGACCCTTCCTTCCACGGATGGGTAGTTTAGGTCTTCATGTGACAGCCCGCTCTAGAGGAGGATAGCTCAGATTGTTAGGATGTTTTTTCCTTCTGGGATAAAAACCTGCCTTCCTATAATTCCATGGGGTCACAGAATGGGAGAGCCCAGGTAGAAATCCCCTAGACAGTATTTCCAGCAACTGACGATGTAGCCTCTACTTAAAGATTCCCAGTCTTTTAAGACCAGTTGCAGATGAACAACTCACTACCTCCCAAGACAGCTGACTTTGCTTTGGGACAGCTCTAATGGCTCCAATGTTTCTCTCTCTATGGAGGTACAATGAGCTTCTCTAAAACTCCAGTCACTCTAAATTCTTCCTCTCTGAGCCCAAGAGGAGTCACTTTAGTCCATATTCCTCATCCCAGACCGTCAGATATCTGAAGGCAGCTGCCATGTGCCTTAGAAGCCTCCTTCAGTCCTTCAAGCAATCCTCATATGAAACAGCCTCCAGTCTTCTCAACCTATCCTGGTTGCCTTCCCTCTGGTTCCCCCACCAGTCTGTTAATGCCCTTCCTGTAGGGCGGCCAATATGGAAAGTAAGATGGCCAGTGTGGGAAGTAGGAGGAAATCAGATGGGATTTGTTTTGCCCAACGATGCTTATTTGTTTCAAGAATGTTGTTTTTCTTGTTTTGTTTCTCGGTGGGGGAGGGGAGAAAAATAAATGCTTGTTAATTAGGAAAAAAGTTAATTAAAAAATTTCTTCCTGAAATATAGCTCTCCGAGCTAAACATGATGCTATCAATGTGTTCCAGCCAATACGACAGGCAGAATATAACAAGCCTATTACCTCCCTTGATCCGGACACTGTGCATGTATTAATGCAACCTAGGATGCACTTAGCTTTGATGGGCTGCCTTGTTTTACTGGCGAATCATATCGAGCTTTCCAATCCACTAAAAGCCTCAGATCCTTCTCCCAAAATTACTGAGCACTCTGACCACACCTTCTCATCCTTGCACTTGGGGTTACAAAATAAAATGCCCACGAGTGGGCTGGTGCGTTCAGTCCAGTTACACTTCACGTCTTCTGTTCATCATCTCAGAGAGCCAAGATATTTTTGACTCTCTTTTTTCCCCACCCAATGTGTTTGCTGCGTATTCCTTTCGGCTTGCTGCTCTCCACAAGTCTCAGAAGCACGCCATGGATACCTTCCTTCAAATCATTGATAAAAATGCCAAGGATAGAGCCATCTGGGGCATTTCACTACAGACGTGTCTCCAAGTGGATTCTGAAACAGACTATCATCCTGCCAGTTCTGAATCCCTTCCACCATGCTATCATCTAAACGAGTGGTCTCCTAACTTTTATTTTTGGCTGTGTATGGCTCTCAGCAAAACATCCTGCCACACACGCATAGTTATTGCTAGAAATTACACATATACATACATGTGTGTATACATACGTAACATACATGTACACACAGACGTGCATCATGGGTAACTCACTGTCCTAACTAAAACAAAAAATGTGTCAGAGGGAAGCTTTTACTAGTCATTGCCTCAGAAAGTAGAGGCTACCTTTTGAGGGCCTCTTGCTGAAAGTCATCTTGGTGGGAGAGGAAGGCCAAGTAGGACATAGATGGCTGCTGTAGGTACTGGGTGGCAGGAAAGTTTTAACTGCCCTTGAGGGGCTGATGGATGGATGGAGAAGTAGGAGGAGGAGGAGGAAGAGGAAGAGTCTGGGGCTTTGGGCAGCCCAGCGAGGAGATAAGGAAGAAAGAAGAAATGTGGTTGTATTGAAGAGAAATCCCATGATGAGCTATTTCAGGGCATCTCTCTGCTCTCTGACTAGTTACTCACACATTTCCTGGGGTCATGCCATGGACTTCCATTTTGGAGACCACTGATTTACATTCGCTTTCTGGGACTTCCTTGGCATCACAGAATCTGAAAGCTAGCAGGGACTTGAGATGGCGTGTAGTCCCACTTCCTACATACACTTTTCTTAAACTAGGGTTCGTGAATTTATTTCTTAAAAATATTTAAATCTTAAATATTTTAATTTAATAACTTTTTAAATAATAGAGTTTTGATAGAATTGATTCCCTTGGTGATTCTATATATTTTACTTTAAGCAATGACAAACATTATTCTGAGAAAGAGTGAGTAGACTTCCCCAAATGGCCAAAAGGCTTCTTGAAGCAAAGGTTGACTGCTCTACAGCATCCTTGATGGAAAGTCAACCAGCCAGTCAACTTGAGGACCTCCAGTGCAAAAGAAACTTGGTCTCCTCAGTGCAAGCAATTCCAATTTGGGCGGCTTTTTTGTGTGTGTTTCCTCTACCGTCCCCCCATAAATAAAGTCAAAGCCTCCCCAATGCTCTTAGTTCTATCCTCTAGGGTTAAACAATACAATTCTTTCCCATGTGGCACATCCCTTCTAATTCTTGCAGGTAGCTATCTATCAGGTCCCTCCTAGAGTTTTTATTTCTCTAGGCTAAACATTTTCAGTTCCATCAAGGAATCTATGATCCAGTTCTGGAGACATGATAAAAAATGATATAATATAAGACTGTGTTTATGAAGTGGCAGGGGAGTAGTAAGGCTCCAAGGGGAGCCCAAGGAAGACAGAAATGGCCAGGGAAAATGGCAGGAAGCCAGGTGGACCTTGAAGAATGAGGTTCCTGGTTTGAGAGGAGGTGCAAGGATGTCCCAGGTGTGTGCAGAGCTATAGGTGGGGTTTTGAAGGATTTAATCTGGTATTGGACAAAGAACAACAGACAAATATGTGCTGAAACTTTGAATAATCAATGCAATGATCAGCAATGATTCCAGAGGATCATTTAACATGTTATCCACCTAATGCCACAAAGTCAATGGACTCAAAATTGAAATGGAGACACATTTTTGGGCATGGCCAATGGTGGAATTTGTTTTGCTTGACTGTGCATATAGTCATTGGGAGGGTTCTTTGCTTGTTTAATCAAGGCAGCTGCTGGCAACACAGTGGAGAGAGTGCTGGGTCTCGAATCAGGAAGACCTTGGTTCAAAACTGGCCTCAAGACCCTTTTGTGGAAACCTGCCTCAGTTTCCTCTGTGGCAAAATGGAAATAATAACAGCATTTATGCTGTAGAGGTGGAGCAAAGGAGATAATATTACAATATTGTAAAGCACTTAGCATAGTACCTGGCACATAGTAAGTACTAAATAAGTGCTTATTCCACTTCATTTCAATTAGGGAATGGGTGGGAGAAAAAAATAAATGCTTAAATACAACACACACCACCAATGTTGGTTAAGAAGACCCAGAATAGAGGAAACTGGGTGGCACCTTGGATACAAAACCAGGCCTAGAGTTGAGAGGACCTGGGCTCAAATCTGGCCTTAGATACCCTGGATAAGTCACCTAACTAAACCTATCTGCTTAGCCCTTGACACTCTACAGTCAAAGACAGCAGGTAAGGGTTAAAAAAAATAAAAGAGACCCAGAAGGACTATGACCAGAAGACCCTGGGGATGAGTCCTCTTCAGACCTCAAGCAAATCCCTTCCTACATCCAGGCCTCAGTTTTCTCTTCAGTAAAGTGGGGATGAAGCCACCTACCCTGTCAATGTCACAAGAGCTTAGCTAAGTCTCCAAGAAGATAAGCATGCAAAGTGCTTTGTAAATGCCAGAGAGTCATTACTACCAGTAGGGAAGAAAGAGTTTCTAAACGTTTTCTGTGTGTGTCAGGAGTACAGACAGCCTGGGGAAGACTCCCTTCTCAGAGTATTGCTTTTCAATGCAGAGAAGAAAAGAAATCAGGCAACAAGAAGGAAACCAATGATACCAAAATACATTTTTAAAAAATGTTAAAAAACAGGTTTCTAGACGCCAGATGATGAGCCCTCTGCTTAGGAAAAAGGAAATCAAAAGGGCAGGGAGGGGAGGGAAAGCTGGCTTTAGGGATCCAATGAATATCTTCTGTTATCACTATATATGCACTGAAAGGTATTTTTTCAGGGTGTTTGGGCTGAAAATGGCAGCATCTTCAATATTGTAAAGCACTTAGCATAGTACCTGGCAGATAGTAAGTACTAAATAAATGCTTATCCCATTTCTTCTCAGGAAAAAGGGTTCATTGTTTGTTTTTAAGAAGAACAGGGTTTAGGTCAAAAATAGGAAAGTCCTATTTTCCATAACAGGGAAGAAACTCATTAGGAGAAGAGGGGAATAGCAGGGGTGAGGGGATGAGGGAAGAAGAATAGTTAGGAAGAAAAATGTGTTAAACTTGGACAAAAGAGGCAGTTGCAGTGCAGTGGACTTGTAATCAGAACACCGTCCCTGCTGATTATCTGGTTTGTGTTAAGGTTGTGGTCACTTAGTGCCTCAGTTTCCCTCTTCTGTAAAATGGGAATAATAATCCTAGCACGGTTAGAATTTTTTTTAAAAAAAAGGCTTTTTGTAAATTTACAAATCCTGTCTAAATGTGAGGTATTATTATTATTCATGAGGGGCCAGAGCCCACCTCCAAGGCTAGTACGTGACTTGTGATGGGGTCATTTTTCTGTTCAAGGGGGAGTTCTCTCCCCCTCTCTTGCCCAGAGCAGTCCCATCTTTGGGATGACAACAACTGGGTCACTCTACCCTTCTCACTAAGCCCTTTGTTCCTATCTTTTCCAGGCTTTCTCGAGCAGCTTTCCCCATAGCCTCACTGACCTGTTTCCCCACCCCCCTCTTCTGGCCACTTCTGGGCCAGGACTATTAGCCCCATGGGAAAGGCCCAGAGAGGAAAGAAGTTTGCCCAAGGTCACACAGCTAGAGAGGGAGGCCGCCCCAGCACAAGAATCCAGATCTCCCGGTTACCAGTCAAGAGATTCCACCACCACTAGACTCTGCTGCCTCTGTTTCTGAGAGACATGTTTCTGGGCCAGACAGACAGAGACAGATGTCCAACGCCAAAGCTGCCCAAGGCCCGGGGAGAGAGGAGCTGACAGGGACCTTGAGCTCCAAGCCTGGCTGGCCCCACCCTTGCCTAGATCCTGGCTTATGGCCTTGGTGGGTGACCTTGGCCCCCTAGCATGTGCGGGCCCCCCCTCCCCCCCAATGGAAGAGAGGGGAGGGGAAGAGGGCTGCAGCCAGCCTGAGGCTCCCGGGGGACTGCTGTTGGTGCTGTCCTTGGCCCAAGCTCTGCTTTTCCTTAGCACCATGAATCGTGCCATTGGCTGCCTCATCCCTCCCTCCACAGCCGCACAGCTGCAGGACTTGGCTGAGGTGACCCACCTTAGGGGAGGGGGTGTGGGGATCCCTGTTTGCCCTGCCCTTCCCCCTAAGCTACCAGTGGCTAAATAGCAACACTAGAGAGGAGGGGAAATCCAGCCAAATGGGGTTCCCTCTTCCCAGCCTCTCCCCGGACCCCAAAGGGACCTCCACTGATTGGGAAACGAGGGGGCTTATGGTGGGAGGCTCCGAGGTCCCTTCCAACTCTGACATTCTGCCTTCTCTAGTCTTTTAAGGTCGAGTTTGGATATGGCGCTCGCTGGACGTTGGAAGGCTCCTTCTGGGTTCTGGGTTCCAAGGTCCCTCCCAGCCCTGACATCTGATAGGTCATGATATCATGCACAAACTTCCAAACAGATAGCCACTAGCCTCTGCTAGGACTCCTCCCCCTCCCAGCTACCTCCCTGAGTCTGGCTGGCAGCAGCAGCCCCCTACCCCTTACCCCACCCCCTTCACTCAAACCTACTCCTTTTCTCTAGAAGAATTAGGTAGGAAGTCGGGGTCAGACCCCCCCCCCCAGCAGAAGAAGGGAGGATAACGGCATTGCTTGTATCTCCTACTGCGCCCCCCTCCCCACAAGATAGCAGAATCCACATCTGCAGCACAAGAGCTAGACCAATTCTCCAGTTCACACAGGGAGGGATTAAGCACCTACTGGGTGCAGCGTCTCTCTCTCTCTCTCTCCAGAGAAATCTCCGATCTCCCCTCTGGGACAGAAGACCTCAATGATCGGCGGGAACCCCTGGCAACAGATCCCAGGCACACACACACACACACACACACACACACAGGTAGTGGCAGAGAATCAGGGAGAAAGTTAGGGAGCAGCTTCTGCTGCAAGATCCAGCCTGAAGCCCACATCCCCAATCTGCCTGTCTTCCACTCTCCCAGCCCAGGGATCTGACACAAAGCAGTCCAGCCATAATCACCGATCAACACATGTTTCCTGGTGTGCTTACTGTGGGCAAGGTGATGAGGAGGGGAGGGGGAACTCAAAGACGACACAGAGCCCCCCCCCCATCCCTCCACCTTCCCCTTCCCCTTCCTTGTCTCATTCAACCCAAGTCCTAGTAGCAGCTCCTAAAATCCAGACTCCAGCCCCAAGAATGGATCTCTTCAGCCTCAGTGGCAATTCTGAGAAAATCACTGGCTTCCTGGGGTGTGATCTTCGACCCTAAACAGAGGTAAATAAACTGCAGCCCGCCCCCGCTCCCACCCCCGCCCCAGGCCAGTCCCTCAACGTGAGGAAAGACGGGAAAGGGCTGGGAATGACCACCCCTTTTCTCCCAGTCCTGGTTGATCTCCAGGAAACCCGATCAAAGATCAGAGGCATAGGACCGTCCTGGAGAGAACGTCAGGAAACCAGGGTTCGAGTCCCAAGTCTACTAAGCAGCTCTGTGACCCAGGAAGAGTCCTCTCCCTTCAGTCTAGGGGATATCTATCTCGTTTTGTTTCTCCTGATTGAGTCACTCCCTCCCCCGAACCCTACCACAATCAGAGGGTTTCTAAAGTCCCTTTAGCGCTGGGCCCGTTGGAGCCTCTAAGACCCAAGGAGACCCCATCTCCCCAAGCTCCCTCCCAGGCTCACTAGCGTCCACCTGGGCCGTCTTCCCCCTTCCTCCCACCCGGGTCATACCGGGTCTGGGGGCTCCGAGGTACTGGGACCGGGGCACCGTAGGGTCGCGAGTCCCACCCAGAGAGGTGCTGGACCCCTCCGCAGCGCCACCTCTTGGGGGCCCAGAGCAGGTGGCTCTGCTACCCAAGCAAGAGAGGGTCGAGTCCAGTCCTGGGGGGTGTTGAGAGGCCAAGTGAGCACGGGCGGTGCTCAGCCCCCTCTAACTCCGAGGGGGCGGGCTCGAAGGACCGCCCACTGACCCCCCCCAGACAGGAGGCGGTGGCTCTCCCCGCTCCCTCCTTCCCACCCAATGTCCCGCTCCGCCCCCCACCCTGGGCCACCCCGAGTTCTCAGCAGGCGACAACTAAGTTGTCCCAACCCCTCCACCTCCCACGTGCAGCCGCCCCCCCAACCCCACGTGACAGAGCCCCCCGGGCTCCAGGGACCAATCAGAGCCTGGAGGTTGCAGCACCCTCGAGTCGGGGGTGGGGTGGGGGGGTGGAAATGCTCTATTCCCCCCCTAAAAAACACCCCCCACAACCAGTAGGAGATAGATTCTTCCTTTGTCCCTTTGTCTCTCAGCCTGGGGGCGCCAGCGGGGGCTACAAGTCAGGCCTGGACACCCTGAGCCCAGAGCCGAGGGAGTCAGAAGGAGGGGGGCAACTAGAATAAGGGAGGGAAGACAGTGGGGGGGCACAAGAAGGGTGGAGAGGGACTGTCTCTCCCCACCCAATTCGGTGCCAGCTTTGGCTGCGCCGTTTGGAGATCTGCGATCCCTCTATTGCACGACACCTGCCCCTGCGGTTCTGGGGGCTACCAGCCTCCTCTGAGTACCCGGAGACGCTATCCGTTACCCTCCCCCCCTTCACCCCAATCTCTTTTGCTGCTACCGCTCCAACCACAGGGAGTGGGGGGCGGGGGCTGGACGTCGGGGGCGGGGGCCTAGATCTGCAGAAGCCCGTCCCCCCCCAGCCCCTCCTCCGCTATAGCGCCTGGCGCTCCCGGCCCCCGCCCCGCGCTTCCCGGGTCCCGTGCGGGGCGCTTACCTCGGCTGCCCGCGGTCCCCGGAGAGCGGCTGCGCGCGGCTCCCCGCGCCGTGCCCTGCGCTGCGCTCGGCGCGCACCTGTCCCTGCCCGCGCTGTGGCGGCAGCTCAGCCGGGCATCCTGCGGGGGGGGGAAGGGGAGGGGGGGAGTAGGGGGGGAAGGAGAGGATACGGGGGTCGGCTCCCCCCCTCCCCCCCGCACAGTCGCCGCCGCCGCAGCTGTGCGCGTCCAGGCAGCGGCACCTTGTTCGGTGCGCGGGCCGGCCAGGCGAGCTCCGAGCGGCAGCTGCAGCAGGGCTGGGGGGCAGGGGCTGGGGCTGCGGGGAGGGGGGAGGCGCGGTCCTGTCCGGTTCTGTCCCCTCCCCTCCAGCCCCCTCAAGCCCCTTCAGGCCCTGGGCGCACCCTGAGGGCCCCGGCTCTGGCCGCTCCTGGGCTGAATGCGCGCACCTCCCGCATCTCTTGCACCCGCCGCGGCCGCGGCTGGGGCTCAGGCTCCCCCTCTCTTCCCCTTCTTTCCCCTCCCCAGCCCGGCCCCGGCCTCAGCCTCAGCCACAGCCTCAGCCTCTGCCTCAGCCTCAGCCTCAGTCCCTGGCGCCACGAAAAACCCGGCCCGGATCCCGTCCCCGGATCGGCCCACCCCATGGAAAGGGGGGGGCGCGCGGCGTGGGGGCCACCCCCCTTTTTCCCACGCACCGCAGCTTCCGGAGTGACGGTCCCCTCCAGGTCTCTAAGAGAATGAATCCGTCCACCCCCACCCCCATTTGGGCAGAAGACGGGGTAGGCGGAGGGTGTTGGTCCTCCTGGGACAGTGAACCCAGGAATCCTGGTATCCAGGCCCTGGGAGAGGAGACTGGAAGCCCCACTCAAACCAGAAGCCCCATCCGAAAAGAAATGCGCCTTTGGACAAGCGCTGGATGTAAATGGGTCAACCTGTGCACTCCCCCCAAGGGGAAGATGGGGAGAGGGAGGAGGGATCCAAAGACAGAGAAAGAGATGGCTGTCGGCTCCGATTCAGCCCTGAGAGACTGTAATTGGTGTTGGGGAAGATCAGACTTGTGAATTCAGCAGCCATCCTTAGCACCCCAGTCCTAGGCATAACAGTGAATGCGTGTATTCCATTCTATTCGTTATAAATAATATAACACATGGGTATATATACCATCCACCTCTGGTGGAGGGGCACAGATAGACACATGCATGTGTGTGCCAGGTTGCTTGCATGTATATTACATGTACAAGTGGGCATACATGTGTACTTGTGAGGGTATGCAGACTGCGTTTTGCACAGGCATCCGTGCACCGTAGATGTGTTTGTGTGTATGAATGGGTCCATCTACTTCTCTCTGCATATACACACATATGTGGCACTGCGTCTTCTCTGGGACCAATCTGGGCCCACTTTACAGGGCATTATTAAGAAGTATTTGATTTAGACTTAGTGCAATCTGGATCCTGGGGAGCAGAAGGACCCTCTCAGTTCCTCTCCTCCTGACTTTGTAAATCTTGGTAAGTCATTTAGGTCTTCCTGTTCCCTTATTCCCAACTCTAGTTGCCTTGAGAGGCCTTTGGTCCTGACTAGGTCATTAGTAGAGTCTCTTCCCTGGCAGTGATAGACAGACCCTCCTTCCCATTTTTGAAACCTAGTGATGACAGCCAGGGCCAGTGGGCTTATCCAGACCCCTTGTATGTGGATGGATTATTCTATAAGAAAGAGGCTCAAAGGGCTCTGCTCACAGAATTTAGGAGGCCATCTGCAGCTGCTCCCTCAGAGGCTTGGGGGCCTTTGATTGAAGGCAGAGGGGAGCAGTGGAAGAAGAGAATTACATATGTCCCTAGTAAGCCTAGAGTGGGAGGAGGGGCTGGGGGAGACAAGGAGAGGGGAGGTGAGGAAAGAGAAGAGAGGAGGGAGAGGAGAGAGAGAGAGAGACAGAGGGGGAGGGAGAGGAGAAAGAGGGGGAGAAGGAGAGAGAGGGAGAGGAGAGAGAAGAGAGGAAAGAGAGGGAGAGAAGGAGGGAGAGAGAAAGAGGGAGAGAGAGGGAGAGAGAGAGAGGGAGAGAGTGAGTGAGTGTGGGTGTGGTGGGGTATGTGGAGAGCCTTGGCTCTCAGCTTAGCCAGGAGAACCCTAGAATCTAGGACTTAGCACTGCAGAATCTTACTTAAAATGAAAGAATCCCAAACCCATCGATTTTTAGAATTACAGTCAGTCTTAGATTATCAGAATGTCAGAGGTGGTCATCCAGTCCCCTCTCCCACCCAGCACAGGAATCCTCTCCCTCCAGCATCTCTGAGTCAGCCTCTGCTTACTTGCACTGGGTGCCAGCTCTGTTTATTAGGAAAAACTAATAATGCCCAGGTAATGTTTGCTCAGAGCCTAACACATAGCCCAGACTGACAAAACTGGAGAAATTCAAGGGGAGATGGAGGACAATGTACCTTGCTCCCCTTTCTGTCTTCATTAACTTGGTCATCTCTTTTGCTTCACGTTTCTTTCTGTTTCCTGGGCAGTAGTCAAGCTCTGGAGACTTCAGGGCAATTCTCTGGGCTTAAAGCACTCAGGGCTCTCCTGTCTGCACCCCCAGGATCACAGCCCAAGTGCCAGGTAAAGGATTGCAAGGTTCCACTCTGTCCAGCAGGAGGAGCTCTGGCTTGTTTGGGGGACCCCCTTCTGAGGGTGCAGTGCTGTCATTGTGCTTGACTCTACAGAATGGGTTCCTTGATTTGGGAGGCAAGGATGGGGCACTTTGGTGCTCTTGTTCTATGGGGGCTGGAGACCTATGCCAGGGGGGCTCCTATGGATTAGAGAGGCCTCAGGCTCCCTGCACCTGATCAGTGTCCTCAACCCCTCTGCTGACAGACAGAAAGTCTGCCTTGGGGTGCTCACATTCTTTTGGTGACCAGGCCTTCCTGTCTGGCTCTCAAGGCAAATCAGCTTGAACCACAGCACCAGGTGTGTGGAGAGGCCTGCTCTGCCCTCTCCTCCCCTGTCCCACAAGTACCTTTTTCATTTCCCCTAGGCCCCATCCCCCCCAACATGAGGTTTGAAGCTGCCACAGAGCCAGTCCCATTGCTAACAGAAGATTTGCCCTGCTACGCATCCAAGTCTTTTCTGTCCTGAAGATTTCCAAGCCTTGAAAAGAGACCTGCTGTTGTCTTAGGTATCCCTATCTGCTTGGGAGTAAGAATCCTGGAACACAGAACTTTGCAGCTTGAAGAACTTTAGAACTCAGAATAGTCTACGTTAGAAGGGGCTTCAGAGATGAATAGGCCAATTCCCTTATTTTACACATGGGGAAACCGAGTCCTAGAGAATAAATATGACTTGGAATCACAAAGGGAGCCTGTGGCAGAGCCTGGACTAATTCAAGTTTCCTGACTCAATGCCCAGGGTTTATCTGCTACACCATGATTTTTCCTGGTCTTACCAATACTGGTTCGGACTCTCCTGCCTTGTGAAAGGTGAAAATTCCAAGGAGGCCATTTTTATGGACACGGCGGTTATTTGCAGAAGGTGAATGGGAGAGCAGAGCTAAGTACCCAGCCTGAAATGCTGGCCTGTCAGATTGGCCTGATGGTTTGGGCTTCTCCAAATGAAGGAGGGAAGGACTAATAGAAAATGACAAATAAGTAATATGAGGAATAGCGCGGACAAGAAAAAAGTGAAAGTACATTCTTCTCTCCTTAACCATCCCCATACAGCAACCATGCAGCCAACCAGGATTAATCCCCATCCAGCCATCCATCCAAGCACAGGCCATTGTCCTGGCACATACAGCCTTCTGGTCTACGCATCTAAGGAAGAGTTCAGCTCTGACTCCCATCTCCATCTCCTCCTGCGACAGAAGGTGACGAGGGGTATTGTTCATTTCTGCTGGGATAGGGAAACTGCCCTCCCTTTTGGCTGAGTGCACAAAGAAGAGTGGAATGGTACATTGGCTGATATGTGCAATGCTTTTCCCTTTCTGGGACTCTGTTTCTCCAACTGAGGGGGTTAGACTAGATGATCCCTAAGGTTCCTTCCAGCTGACGTTCTATGATCTCTGTTCTAAAGGATCTTTCCAGCTCTGACATGCCAAATTCTCTGTTCTAAGGGCCCTCCCACCTGTGATTCTATGGCTTTTTCTTTCTTGGGGAGAAGTCAGAAAAGTTGGGGAGTAGGTTGCAAATGGACATTAGAATAATGACCCTCCTCCACAATCAGAGTAGGAGATGGAAGCGACGGGTGCCTGCTGTCCTCATCCTCTTGTCTTCCTTTGACAAGGAGCTTCAAAATTCATCTATTACTAGTTATGAATGGGCCTTTCATGGCCCAGAGTTGAGGTCACCAGAGGGTCCCTTCCATCAATTATCTCCTTACCCTCTCCTCTGACCACTGAGTTAGAAGTTTGGTCACTTTTTTTGAGAGTAGAGGAAAGAGGAAGGGGGTGGGGGGAGGAAACAGCAGTCACTTTGGACTTGGAGGTAGAGGATGACCCAATGAGACCCAGTGAGGGACAATGACTTGCCCAAGGTCACACAGTGACCATCGAAGCTATGTCTTGACTTCCAGTCTCAGTACTCTTTTCCAGAACATCTGACCTCAAGAGTCATACTAATTATGGGGTCACCCCATTCTGATCTCTTCTTAATCAAGACCCTAAAGTTTTAACTCTTGGCTTCTAGTCATGGCTAGACTACTGACTTCCTGTGTGGTCTCCCCTCTTTAGACATTAGTTATCCCTATCTGTGAATGGCTTTGTGATCAGCTGGAGCATCAGCTTTCTCCTGAAGCAGAAGAGGGGGGACCTTTTGCTGTCCATATTAAGAATTCTACTTTTTTGTTTTTTTCCCCAATAGACATCCAGGCAGCTTATAAAAGAGGGGAGTAATGTCTCACCCAGGAGTTAGGCAGAGGTGATCAGTGCAGACCATTCTGGGAAGAGAAGGAGATTGCACTTGACTTGGGAAGAAAGCACTTTTTTGGAGGTCAAAGAATTTATCCACCCTAGACCTCCAAGTCCAAATACTTCCTGGGTGACCCTGGGTAAATGGCAGTGACCCTTTTGTGCCTCCCAAAGGGTTATTTAAAGGGGGAACTGGAGCCTCTAGAGTCTCTGTTCCTTTAAAGATACCTCAATTCAATCCGTTTTGAGGGGTTATGGCTCCCAGTGCCATTCTTCTCCTCAAATGCCCTAGACCTGTGTTGGTGAACCTATGGCACATGTGCTGGAGGGAACTACTCCTCCCCCTCTCTCCATGAGAGCCTGAGGACATTTCTCTCATCACTCACCCCTCTGCCCAGCAGCCCAATGGGAGAACATCCTCCCTCCCCTGTTTGGGATAAGGTGGGGGGGGCTCACATGTAGTGTGAGGGTTGAGATTTGGGCACTTGGTCTCTAAGAAGTTCACCATCACTTCCCTAGGCTATTCCCAAGAAGAATTTCAATGGTGGGGAGGGATGTCATGGCTATGGAATTGAAGGTTGCCCACCTCTTAGGTGGGCAAGTAGTGTAAGGGGTCAACTATGGAATCCTCTTCAAGAAGAGGGGGTCTCCTAGGTCTGGGGAAGAAAATGGAAATGTCATTCTTTAAGTACAGGGGAGATGAATAATAATCCATCCAGGGAAGTCAGGTCTCCCAGGCCAGAGCTGCCCCTGGATCTTGGTTTTGAGTGTAGGGAGGAGGGTATTGATCAGGGCCCAGGGTCACTAGCCTGGCATGGGCCCTATGTGAGAGAGAGGGCACTGACCAGAGATTCCCAGCGCCAAGCTACCTCAGGCTCCTGACATGGGCATAGGGATAAAGGGGCAGTAGCCAGGATCAATCCTCTCCATGAAGAGCCAGAAGTCCCAGACCCCAGGCTTAGGGGTGGGAGAGGGATAGAAAACACAGCCAGTCTGGCACCAACTTGGACAGGAAGGATCAAGGCCCAGGTGCCCATGAGCAGCTGTCCTGCCCTATAACTGCTACTGAACCTCATAGGAATAATTGTCATTTGACAGGTTTTTCTTCCCCCCCTCAGTTCTCTCCCCCCCAAACAAAAATAAAAGAACAACAACAACAACAACAAAAATCAGCTGCTTGGCAGGCCCAGCAGATGTGAAATAAATACTCCCAGAATCAGGGGCTCCCAGCTGGCCTGCCCAGCATGATATGGCTGCTGAGTGCCAGGCAGACACTACCCTGGCATCAGGGTGCCCACAGGCAGGGCTTTGAAGGGGAGAACACTTATTACAAGTCTTATCACCATGTCAACCCTAGATAGAATGCTTCTCCCCCATTCCCATCACAGCACTTCTGCATCATGTCACCTTGGTGGGGCACGAGAAACTAAGACCCAGAGAAATGTGCCAATGGGGATCATGTAGCAGGCAAGGGGTGGGGGACCTTTCCTGGCATTCTCAAGGCCTAAAGACTTGATGGCACTGGGGTCAGCCAGGATTCCATTGACTCCTTCTTGCCTCTCCCTTCTCATCGGATGCCTACATGGGAAAAGGTCCCCCTCAGACCCTGGAGAATCCAAAGCCAAATTGGTCAATGGCATCTTTTTTTTTTTAACCTTTCCTTTCTGTCCAGACAGAAGGGCAAGGGCTAGGCATACAGAATTAAGTGACTTGCCCAGGGTTACACAGCTAGGAAGTATCTGAAGCCAAATTTGAACCCAAGACCTCCTGACTCCAAGCCTGGCTTGCTATCTACTGTGCCACCTAGCTGCCCTTGTCAACTGCATTTTGGGTTGGAGAGGAAAGAACCAAGGAAGATTCTCTCTGTGGCCTCAGCCATACAAAATATGAATTCCAGCCCCCAGCTCCAAATGTGTGTCCTGGGGGGAACACTAGGTAAATCTTGAAGCAGAGACCTTCATCAGGGCTATAGGAGACTTGGGACATCGTGGCAGGGGCAAGGGGGGTACGGGGGCATGATGGCAACTGGTGTGTATAGGGGACCCAGGGAATTTCTAGGCTGTGGGAAGGATCTGGGGTGCCCCTAGGGTAGTAAACTGGTCTGAGGCATCCTTTGGGGAAGGGGCAAGGGAAGCCCTCCTTAAAATGATGGGCTGGGAGACAAGGCATCCCTAGAGGCCCTCCCCCCTCCCTGCCCCCAGCCCCACTTGGTTCTCTGTGTCTGTGATGGAATCCTCCCAACCCCTTACCTCCCCAGCTCCACAGTCTCAGGCAGCTGCTGCCTCTCTGGATCATGGCTGACAGACGGAGCTTCCCCGAGCGGCAGGCCGCCCATCCCCTCCCTCTGTCTCCCCCTTCCCCGTAGCCAAGCAGCCTCACAGGGCTCCCTTTCTTCTCTTTCTGGTTCCAGGCTCAGGCTCCCCTCCTCACCTTTCTCCTCTGCCTTTTCTCATTCTCTTCAAACTCTAATGGGGAGGGGGAGAGGGAGAAGATTGAAGCTCTTGGGGGAGGGCAGCTTTGTTATGAGATGGGAAAGCTCTTCCAGAGGAGAAAGGAGAGGGGATCCCCAAGGGAGGCATGGGAAGAGACAGACAGACGGACGGACGGACGGACAGACACAGAGACTGAGAGAGGAGGCAGGCAGAGGAGACTGAGAGACATCGAGGGAGGCAGTGTTCAAGACACAGGAGCTCCACTGAGATGTGGGGAGGAAGTGGGAGACAGCATCGAGAAACACAAAGAAGAGGACGGAGAAACGGCGAAAGACAGGATTGGAGAAAGAAAGCGAACTGGAAGAGGAGGACCAAGGCAAAGAAATGGAGAAGGCAGAGGAAAGGAGGGGCAGCTGAAGCAGAAACAGCCTGAGGGAGAAAGCAAAGCGATGGGGAGAGGCTTCCTGAAAAGAGCTAAGGCAGGCAAACCAAGGCAAAAGCTCCGGATCCTCCTCCCTCGGACTGTGGGCACCTTTCTGCCCCGGGGAAAGATGGTGCTAGCCTCCCCTGATGGGGCTGGAGGGGGGCTGGTGGACCTGGAGACCGGGACCTCCCGGACACCATTCCATCCATGCCTAACGTCCCCTCCCTCCAGGCACTTCTGTAGATGGTCAGAGGGCATAGATTGGGGGAGGGTTCAGGTGGACCTCTGCCCCTTGTGAGTACCATGGGAGTGTGTGTGTGTCTATGTGTTTTGTGTCAGTTTGTCTGTGATGATTTAAAAATCTAGGAGGGACCTTAGAAGTCATCCCGTTTAAAAAAAAAAAAACAAAACAAAACATTTTTTTAGTAAGAAAAAAAAATCATCCAGTTCAATCCTCTCATTACACAGAGGAGAAAACTGAGGCCCAAAGTGGGGAATGATTTCCCTCAGGTTTGTTGTTGTTCTTCACAACCTCATGGATGTGGAGTTTTCGTGGCAGGGAAACTGGAGTGGTTTGCCCTTTCCTTCTCCAGCGGATCCTTTTTGTCAGGCAATCAAAGGTTAAGTTACTTGCCCGAGGTCACACAATTAGAATGGATCAGAGATTGGATCTGAATTCGGGTCTTCCTTGACTCTAGCCCAGGCAATATTCCACAGAACCTCTTAGCTGTCTCCCAGTCTTACAGAGATTAACCGACTTGCCAGAGGTTGCATAGCTAGGAAGTATCTGAGGCTAAATTTGAATCCAGATCTTCCAGACTCTGGATCCAGTGCTCTTAAACCATCCTGAGTCACAGTTGCCCCTTGCCCGGTGGAAAGTGGCAAAGCTGGGAGTCTAAGTTCTTCTGACTGAATCCGATGTGGCTGCCATAAGTGTGGCTCTTGGAATGCTGTTGGGTAATTGAATACAAATCTAGCTTCTCCCGAATTCTCAATGAATGAAGCACATCTCTGGGCTCCCTCCATTGCCTCTGGGACTTGAGCAAGCTCTATTCCTGCTTCAGCCAACTATGTACTTGGCTACCTTGGGGAAGTCCCTCTGGGCCTCTTTGGGCCACTCTCTGGGCCCTGGGAAAATGAAAAGGATGGGAACCCCATATGGATGTAGGATTCTCATTTCTCTCAGAAGAGGCAGAGAGCGTTGTGCTTCACCTTCTAATCTTCTCCTGAGAGTCCAGGGCTACTGACCCCTTCTCTCCCCAGGGTCCCATCGTCAGGCTAGATCATTTTCTAAAAAAGTAGGAGAGACCTAAAGCCCCGACCCTCATCTGCATATGCAAATGAACTCCAGCCTTACTGAAGGCAGCCCTGGGAATACCCACCTGCCACAGGCCTTAGCCAGTCCCTTTTTGAAGAATTTTGATGGTTTCCTGGAGCAGGAAGGAGCCTTAGTAATTGCTCTAATTTTCCCATGCAAATCAGGCTCTGCTGGAATCTGTTAATTTTTTTTAAATTTAATATTTTACGTACATCTCTATTATGCTTTCCTCGATATCAACCCAGGTTTTCAGGTGCACTGAATTCTGGGTGCATTTGGGGGCAGGGACAACTGATATTAGCATACTCACACTAATTTCATCTTTTCACAAATTCAGAGCAGATTAATTGGTAGCTCATTAGCACCAAAGATTCCCCCTCCCCTCCTCAGCTATTGCCAGGGAGGAGGTGTAGGGTCCAAGTGGCCTGAAACCATTCAGCTGTAAGGGGCCACTCTCTGTTCCTTAGACATTCAAGGCTTACTCCTTTTGCTCAGGATGCCCTTCGCTCTCTCGTCCCTTTTCTCATCTTTGGAAAGGAGAAGCTGCTTCAGAGGAAGTATCCTCCCAGACCAGGATACCAGGAGCCAGGATGACCTTCCTCTCTCTGGACCTCATTGACCTCAGCTGTGAAAGGATGGGATTTGGCCAGAAAATCTCCAAGATCTCTTCTGGCTCCCCTTGTCTATGATTCTATGGTTCTGCGGTTCTGCCTCCAAGGTTAGAGGTCCAGGTTTTCTGTGGCTGCGATTTCAGGGTTAGAGGATTCTCCCAGAATGCCTTTGATCTTCTTCAGCATCTTGTGAAGAATGCAGTGTTAAATCATAATATTGTGTTAAAAGCAGTTTCATAGGAGGCTGGGTGTGTGAATGACCTCAGGAATCGATGGCCTCATCCTGGGGGGGGGGGGAGGCAGGTGATTCGGAAGCCATCTGTCAGGGGTGCCTTCAGATGAATGCTTCCTTCAGTTTCTCAGGAGATCTCTGATGTCCTCAGGCTAGGGACAGCTTCTCCCAGGATACCCATCACAGCCTCCTTTCCACCTTAGCAGACTATTCTCATGAGTCACTGTGGCTAAAAAGATCCATTCCCCAGTGGCCAGCTCTCCAGTGAGAAGCTTTTCTGGGTTTAAAGGAAGCTGGCCCTCAGATCACAGACCCATAATGCACTGGATGAACCATTCAGTAATAAGACCTATTAGCACTTATGCTCTAAGGGCAAAGCCTTTCGGAATCCAGGGTCACCTCCACACCATATCATTAAAAGGACAATAATATATCAATGGGGGCAGCTAGGAAGAGAGCCCCAGGCCTGGAGCCAGGAAGACCTGAGTTCAAATCTGGTCTCAGATGCTTCCTAGCTGTGTGAGCCTAGGCAAGTCACTTAACCCCAGTCACCTAGCCCTTACTGCTCTTCTGCTTTGGAACCGATATACAGTATTAAAAAGATATTTAACAATGGGGCTATGACCGGGGATGTAGACTCTAAACAATCACCCTAGTGCAAATATTAACAATATGGAAATAACACATGTTAAACCCAGTGGAATTGCACATTGACTACAGGAGGGATGGGGAGAGGGGACGGAAAGAACATGATTCTTGTAACCATGGAAAAATATTCTAAATTAACTAATTAAATAAAATTTTAAAAAAATTTAAAAAGAGAGATTTAAAATCCCCCATCAAGTTTGGTTAAGGAGGCGAGCTGGTCATGTGGCAATAACAATGGTGAAATATATCACTTGAACCCACAAAATGTGGCAAAAGGCAGACCGAAAGCCCCTCACGCCAAAAGGCAGGTTGTCTGTGGAGCACATTGGGAAGTAAGGGTCTAGAATGGCAAAGGATGGGTTGCTGTTTGTACCAGTGGAGGGAATTCTAATATTGATGAGGCCTTAGATCCACTGAAGTTCTGCAGAGTCCTAGAGATAGATCACAAAATCTCAGAATGGGAAGGGACCTCGGGGGTCATCTTTTTTGTTCTTTATTTTTCTTAATAACATTTTATTTTTTCCCAATTACATACATAATTATTTTTAACATGAATTTTTTAAAAATTCCAGATCCAAATCTCTTCCATTCTCCCCTAACTTTCCCTGAGATGGCAAACAATTTGATATAAGTGATATATGTGCAGTTATGCAAAACATATTTCCATATTAACCTCAGTAGTCATCTAAGTCAACCAGAACCCGAAAAAGAATCTTCTGCAAGGCATGCTAAACTAGTGACTACCCTCTTTGCTTCAAGACTTCCAAAGAGAGGCAACACAGTCTCCAATCAATCAATCAACCTGTCAACAATAACAAGCCATTATTAAATATTTATTATATGCCAGGCACTGGGGATAGGTACATACGAAGAATGAAATTAAATTCAAAAGATATCAATAAAAACATTTAAAATTTTATTTTTAAAGAACCTTACCTTCCATCCGATACTCAGGAAGGGTTCAGCAGTTGGAGTTAAGTGACTTGCCCAGGGTCAGATAGCTAGGAAGTATCGGAGGTCACATTTGAACCCAGGTCCTTCTGACTCCAGACCTGGTGCTCTGTCCACCGAGCCAGTCAACTGCCCCAATAAAAACATTAAAAAAAAAAAGTCCAGAAGAGTTAAGTGGCTCAAATAAAGAGATTCAATCATTGGGGTTTGTTATCTTATCTTTCAACTTTGATCTTAAACAAAGGAGTCTGGATTCATGTCAAAGTTGCTGTTTGTCCATTTTCAAAAAAGGACCAATAATATCATGGGGGCCATGTCTGGACTCATGCGTGAATTGGATTTAAGTGAGAGAGAGGCAGCTATCCAGTTATTGAAGTCTAGTGGCAAGATGATTGGCGATGGCCCAGGATGCAATGGGTGCAAGCACTGAAAATTTGCTCAAAAGTAAAAAAAAAAAAGAGCCAGAATGAGCTTCTATATAATGTGTTCCAGACAAATCAGTAGGTAGCAGTAATTTAAAGATACACTATCCAAACTGTATATCTACAGTGGACATCAGGATTTAAATATTAACCAAATGAAAATTATCTTAAAGAAATTTGTTTGATTTGTAAAAGAAGCACATGGGGAAACTGTCCAACTACAGTCTAAAACAAAAAAAAAATTTAAACCCTTACCTTCTGTCTTAGAATCAATGCCATGTATTGGTTCCAAGACAGAAGAGCAGTAAGGGCTAGGCAATGGGGGTTAAATGACTTGCCCAGGGTCACACAGCTGGGAAGTGTCTGAGGTCAGATTTGAACCCAGGACTTCCTGTTTCTAGACCTGGTTCTCAAATCACTGAGCAACCCAGCTGCCCCCCAAATTTTTAAATAGTATTTTTTTCCTGGGGTATTTCTGTAATACTTGGATATCCAAGATGATAAGAAGATGGAGACTCTCCTAACTGGTTCCCTGCAGCTTACAAACATGCCCATGTCTCCTCAAACCTTAAAAAGCTCTTTCTAGACTTGACCATCCCCTCTAGTTATCATCTTATCTCTCTCTTCTCTTTTGTGGCTAAAGTCTACAATCACTTCATTCACTCCTTCTTCCAAACAAACCCTCTTCAGCTTGGCTTCTGACCTCTTCATTCAGTCAATTAATTAATTTCATTCTTGGTTTAATTTATTATTTATTTAATTTAAACATTCTTTTCTTTTAAAATTTTGACTCCCAAATTCTCTCCCTCTCCTGTTCCTTCTCTCACACGCTGAGAAGACAAGCAATATGGTATCAATTATATTTTTCAGCATTCAGTTTAAATGGCACCTTTCCAAAGTTCCTAATGATGTCTTAATTGCCAGATCTAATGGCCTTTTTTCAGTTCTATCCTTTTTTGTCTCTCCATAGTGTCAGTTACTCTCTTCTCCTGGACACTCTCTTCTCTCTAAGTTTTCTTGCCAGCAGTCTCCTGCTTCTGCCTGTTTTTTTCAACCTGAATCTCCATTCAGGTCATGCCCATTAATCTGAGGTACCCCAAGGCTCCATCTTAGTCCCCCTTCTCTTCTCCCACTATACCACCTCACTTGGCAACCTCATTAGCGCCTATGGATTCAGTGATCACTATGCAGTTGATTTTCAGACCTATTTGTCCATCCCTAATCTCTTTCCATGGCAGCTAGGTGGCTTGGAGTCAGGAAGACTGATCTTCCTGAGTTCAAAGCTGGCTTCAGACCCTTCCTAGCTTTGTGACACTGGGCAAGTCACTTGACCCTATTTGCCTCAGTTTCCTCATCTGTCAAATTAATCTGGAGAAGGAAATGGCAAACCACTCCAGGATCTTTGCCAAGAAAATCCCAACCATTGTTGAAGAGTCAGACACAACTGAAAATGACTGAACACATGGGCTCTCCACTGACCTCCAGTTTCACATCACCAACTACCTATTGGATGTCTTATTCTAGATGTCTTGTTGAGATCTTTATCTTTTTTTTCTTCACCTATTTTTCCCAAACTCTTCCCTCTTCCAAAGTTCCCTGTTACTGTCAGGGGCACCATTATCCTCCCTGTCACTCGGGCTAGCAGAACTGGGATTTTAAACTAGTACAGCTAGGTGGTGCTAGACCTGGAGTCAAGAAGATCTGATTTCAAATCCTTTCTCAGACACTGAGCCCTGTGATCTTGGGTAGGTTTTTTTTTTTAATCCTCTACATGCCTCAGTTTCTTCATCTGTAAAATAGCATAATAGTAACACCTACCTCAGAGGGTTGTTGTAAGGAAAAAAGTGATGGGAAGATGCATTGTAAGCCTTAATGTGCTCACTATGTGTTAGTTATAATTACTAACAGCTGTCTTGTGACTCTAACTCCAACATTTGTTTCCTACCATGTCATTCCACCTCCAGTTGCCTGTCAAGTAAAATTCAAACTCCTGTATCTGACATTCTAGGCTCCTCACAATCTGGTGTAATGTTACTTTTCCAGCAGAATTTTATCAAGTGCCTATTGTACAGGCACTGTGTTAATGGTGTTACAGATATTATCACTTGCTTTCCTCACAATGATTGTGAAATAGGTACTATTTTTATCCCCATTTTCCAGTTGGGGAAACTGAGGCAAACAGACATTAAGCAATGAATCCATTATCAGTGTCTGAGGCTACTTTTGAACTCAGATCTTCCTGACTTTAGGCTCTATCTACTACAGGACCTAGTTGCTGCCTCTCCCTGTTTTACCTTTGCCTTAACTCATGGACCACCTCTTCTCCCAACATGACTCATCACTGTATCCCTCAGCTCGACTATTTTTGTCCCAGGAGAAATTAGTCCCCATTATAACTCTGGGTCAAGGCAGCTAGAAATTTGATAATTAGGATTTTTTTTGGGGGGGGGAAGTGGTAGGGATAAGTATCCGAGGACCTCTCAGAATCTTAAGTGAGATCTCCTAAGAAGAAGACAAAACTTCATCTCTGGACCTGGCGTGTTGGGCTCAGGTTCTCTGGCCAATTATGAATTCCTCCTACTATATACCTTTCTTTGGTTGCAACAATTAAAAAAATCATTTTTAAAAACCTTCTGTCTTAGAATCAATACTGCATATAGATTCCAAGGCAGAAAAGTGATCAGGGCTAGCCAATGGGGATTAGGTGACTTGCCCAGGGTTCCACAGCTAGGAAATGTCTTGAGTTCAGATTTGACCCAGGACCTCCCATCTCTGGGCCTGGCTTTCAAAATACTGAACCACCTACCTGTTCCCTAGCCATTTCATTTTTAAATGTTTAAGTGATATATTTCATTTTTCTTTCTCTTTCTCTCTCCCATTATCTCTCTTTTTCTCTTCCTCCCCATCCCAGAGAGTAATTTTTTATTACAAAAAATAAAAAAGAGAAAAAAAACCCACATCAGTGAAATTAGCCAACACATCAACCAAGTTGAATAGCATATGCAGTATTCCATTGGCACTGTTTCCCCCTTTGCAAAAAGAGGGAGATACATCCTTACATCCCTTCTTTGGAGTCAGTTTTGGCCATTATAATTTCCCAGCATTCACTTTGAATTTCATCGTGGTTCTTCCTTCATTTTCATTGTCATTATGGTTTACATTGTTTTCCTGGTTCTGCTTACTTCACTTTGTATCAGTTCATAAACATTTTCTCATGTGTTTCAATATTCATTTTTTATAGAGCAGTTACACTCCATTGTTCATGCACTACAATTTATCGAGCTGTTTTCCAAATAATAAGCATCTATCTTTTGCTTTGCTACTAAAGAAGTATGCACAGAGGAGTTATGGACCCAAGAACTTGTGGATTTTTTGATATGGCCTAAGTATGTGGATTCATTTTGTTATAAGGGCTTTTTCTTTCTTTCTCTTGATTTTTAATTGGGCTACAGTGGATGAAGATTAGCAATACCAAAACCCCTCAAAATGGCCTTTGAAATTTAAAAAATGACACAAAAGAGAACATAAAGAAATTCAGAAAGAAGCACAGATAAACAGGATAGCTTTGAAAATAACATGGGAGGATTTGTTACGTACTTTAAAAAAGCAAGTAATGACACAGAGATTCACCATTTCATAGAGGATCCTCTTTTTGTATTTTTTTTTAACCCTTACCTTTCATCTCAGAATCAATAACTGTGTATTGGTTCCAAGGCAGGAGAGCAGGAAGAGATAGGCAATGGGGGTTAAGGGACTTGCCCAGGGTCACACAGCTAGAAGTGTCTGAGGCTAGTTTTGAATCAAGGACCTCCTGTCTCTAGGTCAATCCACTGAGCTACCCAGCTGCCTCCCTATTTTTGTATTCTGCTGTGTGTATTGAAGTGCATTTTATGGGTGTGTAAGTTCAGAATTAAAAAAAGAAAAGAAAAGATGTTTTATAGTGTACATCAATGTTTTTGAAGCCTATACTACCACATCATTGTTCTGGATTTAATTTCTATCTTTCTAGCCTCATTAGCATATTGCTGATGTCTTTTCTCTCTGTTCCTTCTTTCCACAGCAAGATTAGACTTTTCTGGTCATCCAGGGCTGTCCCTTAGGAAGTTCTCCAAAAGTATTTTGCCCAGGCAGTTCTACCCCATCTGTTAGAACCACCCAGATGCAAATAGATTGTGCCTTTTTGGGGCTACTCTTGAAACCGGCACCATTGGTTAAGACTTGTTTACTGAATATTCAAGAGCTAGAATTCTCTAAGGTGTTCCTTGTAATCTTGGCTGAGTCACTGACTTCTGTCCTCCATGAGGTCACTGGGGTGAGAAACCTCAGGTAGTGATATTTAATCCACCATGCCAGAGATTAAACCTAAAACCTAAACCTCCCTCTCTCCCTCCTTCCTTCCTTCCTCCCTTCCTTCCTTCCTTCCTTCCTTCCTTCCTTCCTTCCTTCCTTCCTTCCTTCCTTCCTTCCTTCCTTCCTTCCTTCCTTCCTTCCTTCCTCCCTCCCTTCCTACTTTCCCTCCTTCCTTCCTTCCTTCCTTCCTTCCTTCCTTCCTTCCTTCCTTCCTTCCTTCCTCCCTTCCTCCCTTCCTCCCTTCCTCTCTTCCTTCTTTCCCAATTCCCTTTCTCTTCCTTCCTTCCTCCCTCCCTTCTTTCTTCTCTCCCCTTCTTTCTTTTTTCTTCTTTCTCTCTTTCCTCCTTTCTCTTCTTCTTCTTAGATTCTCTTTCATGATGCTCCTATCCTTTCTCCTTTTCTTTCTCTCTCTCCCATCTCTGGCCTTCGCTCTTTGACTCTTCCTCTGTCTTTTCCTTTTTCTTCCATTATATCTCTTTATTCTTTCCTTTTTTACTCTTTTCTTTTCTTTTCTCTTTTTATTAAAAAAAAAAGAAAGTCTACAGTACCCAATATTCCCAGACAGAATCCCTTCCAGGTACTAACCAGACCTGAGCCTGCTTAGCTTCCAAGATCAGACATGATCGGGAAGGTTCAGAGCGGCATGGCCATAGATTGCTTATTGCTTTCTTATTTACCTCTTTTTACTCCTTTATCCTTCTATGTCTCCCTTTGTCGTGTCTACTGAGCTATTTCTCAGTGTCTTCCTCTCTTCTCCATCTCTTTCCTTTACTGTTTTACTTTGTTCAACAAAGGACAATGTTTATTTGCTAAGTCCCAACCCTTCTATTTCTCCTGGCCTCACTTCTCAGGGGTCTTTATTTAACAGATGGGCTCACCCCCTGGTTTGGCCCTCTCTCCTGGGACCATGCTCACCTTTATTTGTCGGTGGCCATCCCTAACCCTGGCTTGGGGAACCCAAATCCCAGAGTCCTGGGGGCCACACAACCCAAGGCCAACAGCCTTCATGCTGTCGCCTATCCTCACAGGGTGGATGGAGGGAAGGGACTAGGAAGAGGAATGGGGTTTGGAGAGCTCTTATCCCTATCAGGAGCTTCCCAAAGGCCCCTTGGCCCTGTATGAAAATCCTCAGAAGGGGTGTCTGAGTCATTTGCACAATATTTGCATATCATTAGCATGCAATTTACATATGTCTACATAGCCCAGCAATTCTATTCACAAGTGATTTGGAAGTTAAAATGTTGTTATTATTAAGGGCCCTGGAGGTGGCTTCTTCTTGACTTTCCTTCTCTCTCTCTCTCTCTCTCTCTCTTTCTCTCTCTCTCTCTCACAGATCTTAGAATCCTCCAGTGTTATAGACAGAACTTGGGAATCTTAGAAAATAGAGCCTCGGAATGATAGAATTTCAGAAAATAAAATATTGGCATCAGGGACTCTCAGTACCCCCAAACCTTTGAATGTTCAAGATATGAGGACTCTTACAGACCCCTGGTTCAATTTGACGATTTTATAGATGGGGAAAACTGAGACCCAAGACGAGGATGTGACTTTGGGCCCACAGGCCTCCTGATTCACTATTGAGGGTTCTTTCAACTGCATTATATTATGTTCTTGGCTGGCTCTTCTTTAAATACGCAGGAAAGAGATGAGAGACCTCTTCTGGGTTCTGGAGAATATGAAAGAGATGGATGTTGGGAACTCAGAAACCTAGAGAAACACCCCCTAGAGAGGCCAGGGAATTCCTGCCTCTATTGGGATCTTAAGGAGCTGGCATGAAGGAGTTGATTTCTGAGATGGTCTGAAAAAAAGTCTTAAGGAGGGGGTAGCTGGGTGGCTCAGTGGATTAAGAGCCAGACTTAGAGATAGGAGGTCCTGGGTTCAAATATGACCTCAGATACTTCCTAGCTGCATGACCCTGGGCAAGTCACTTACTCCCCATTATCTAGCCCTTACCACTCTTCTGCCTTAGAACAATACACAGTATTGACTCTAAGACAGAAGGGAAAGCTGTCTTAAGGAACTTTGTTTCTTTTCTGGGTTCTATTTTTTTTTGAGATGGGGAAGGAAAGGAAGTTCTAGGAGAGTCTGTGCTATTCTGGCTAGGGTTCCATGGGATCTCAGAGGGTTCTAAATGGTTCTAGGTCAGTTCTCAGTTAGTCTAGGGATTTCATAATAGATTCTAACTCTGCTGCAGGGGGTGGTGGGTGGGAGGAATGAAAACTCTTTGAAAGCATGGACTTTCATTCTCGTCAGTGCCTAGTACATTATCTGGTACATAGTAGGTACTTAATAAAAACTTCATGAATGAATGAATTGAATGCTTATCAGCCTACCTCTTGGTCTCAATCCATAGTCCCTCTTCTTTCGAACTGTTGTATCACTACCTCCCTCTCCCTCTACAGCAGGACTTTGGCTTTGGAGAAGAGGAAGGAGATTCCCAGTTGGGTTCTACCTGGCCCCATGGCATATGGCAGTCCTCTTTTTGACCTCCAAACATATCCTTAGATACTGAGAATGAAAGAAAGTCGTCATCATGAGCATTAGAACAATAGGACTATTATTATTATTATTATTAGTTTAGTTAGGATGATGTAGACCTTCCTTCATGTGGGGCCTTCTCACCAGCAGGGATGGCAGAACTACCAGTTACCTGTAGCTATACTGTTACACTGTCTTCCAAGGTGGGGAACTCACTGTGGGAGGGAAGGAGGGAGGGAGAGAGAGAGAGAGAGAGAAAGAGAAAGAGACAGAGAGACAGAGAGAAAGAAACAGAGAGAGAGAGAAAGGAAGAGAGAAAGGAAGAAAGAGAAAGAGGGAGAGAGAGAGACAGAGAAGGAGAGGGAGAGAGACAGAGAGAAAGAGAAAGGAAGAGAGAGAGAGAGAGAGAGAGAGAGAGAGAGAGAGAGAGAGAGAGAAAGGGAGGGAGAGACAGAGACAGAGAGGGAGAGAGACAGAGAGAAAGAGAAAGGAAGAGAGAGAGAAAGAGAGGGGGAGAAAGAGAAGGAGAGACAGAAAGAGAGAGAGAGAGAGGGAGAGAGGGAGAGAGAGAGAAAGACCCCTGTGATATATCTATTTTTCCTCCTGCTGCTGTATTTATAGATTCCCTTTGAAGCCTGGCAGCTGCAGCTGACCTGGTTCCTCGGTTTTGGGAAGGGAAGTCAGTCTTCTCCAAAACTATCTTTTCCAGCCAAGGGTGTCTGTGTTGGCCAGGTCCCTGCAGAGACTGAAGAAAGAAAGAGCAACTAAGATCAGGGGGTTAGATTCAATGGGGCTAAGCCCGAGGACCTCCAACCTCATTTTATTCTCCTCTCAAGAGTCAACATAATGGGTGGGGGGGAGTTGGGTCTTGGGTCTACCCTGAGTCTTTCTGCGACTGAGTAAGCCCCTCTCTTTAGGCCTCAGTTTCCCCATCTTGTAGCTTGAAACTTCAAGACTCAACTCAGATCTCACCTTCTAAAAGAGGTCTTTCCCAGGCCCTCTTCTTCCTCTTCAACTAGTGCTTTCTCTCTGAGATTACCTTCCATTTACCCTGTGCCTTGTTTGCATGTTGTGTCCTCCACTTAAAATGTGAACTCCTTGAGGGCAGAGACAATATTTTCCCCTTTCATTCTGTCTTTAGCACGTAGCATAACTCTTGATACAGAGAAAATGCTTAATTAAAGCTTGTTGACTAATTGACAGACTTACTACCTATATGACCTTGGGCAAGTCACAACCTCTCTAAATCTCAGTTTTCTCATCTATAAAACGAAGAGGTTGGACAAGGTTCCCTTCCACTCTAAAGCTGTGACTCTACACTCATCCCAGCATGGCCATTCTATCTCTGACATTTTTGATGTCCTAAGGGCCAACTCTAACATGCTGGAAATTTTAATTCAATTCAGTTCAACTCAATTCAATTCATCAAGCATTTATTAAATACTTACTGTGGGCCAGGACAGGCTGCCAGGCTCTGGAGACATAAAGATGTAAACACTCACATAGACACATATCCTAAAACTTGGAGAGTTTGCACTCGCCTGGGCATCTAGAGTCAGGAACATTTGAGTTCAAATTCAGCTTCAGATCCTTACCAGCTGGTGACATTGTGCAAATCACTTAATTTCTATTTGTGCAAATCACTTAATTTCTATTTGCCTCAGTTTTCTTAGCTGCAAAATGGGAATAATGACAACACCTGCCTTCTAGGGTTGTTGTGAGGATCAAATGAGAAGATATCTCTAACACAATAGGCACTATATATATATATATACACATATATATATATATGCTGGCTATTAATCTTATTAGGGTATTATATCCTATTTGAATAAAAACAATCCAAAGAAAATTGAAGAGGAAGAGAGAGCACCTACAATTGGGGGCTCAGAGAAGGTTTCAAGGAGGAGGTGACCCCTTGAAGGAAGATAAAGATTGTAAAAAACAGAAATAAGGAAAGAGGGAGTACATTCCAGATATGGACGACAGCTCATATGAAATGTAAAGGATTAATAATACGGACAATTACATGTTCTGCTGGCTCAGGGGAGTTGATGAATCACAGATATAGATCAGGAAGGGAAGGGAACCTCATTTGAGAGATAAGGAAACCAAGATCCAGGAAGGTTAAGTGATTTGCTCAGTCATACAGCTAATATGTAGCAGAGGTAGAATTTGAACTCATGTCCTCTGATCTTGAACTGATTTTCTCCCCTTAAGCCCTTTCCTTCTTTCTTGGTACCAATTCTAAGACATAGAAAAATGGCAAGGGCTAGGCAATGGAGGTTAAGGTAAGAGGTTAAGTGACTTGCCCAGGGTCACTCAGCTAAGAAGTGTCTGAGGCCACATTTGAACCCAGGACCTCCCAACTCTAGGGCTGGTGCTCTATCTGCTCTGCTACCTAGCTGTTCCTAGCTAATAGTCTTTTCACTGGCTCATGAAGTCTCTCAGTAGCTGGCCCTTAGAGTGATCTGAGGATAGGCAAGTACAGGGTTCAGGAGGCAGGATGGGGAATATAAGACATTCTCCAATGGCTCTCAGGTTCAACTGGTAAGTCCACTCTTCAGCCCAAGCAGCCCTAGGGATGCCTGGAATGGTAGCTGGGCTCCTGAGACCTTCAGATCCTTTTTCTGCCAGTTTGGGGTGGTGGTATGGAACTCCTAGCCATAGAGCATTGGGTGTTATGAAGAATTTTAGGTAGAAATCCTCCTTCATATTGTTTTTAGACAAATTCAGTCAAAAGGGATAGAGGACCTGAGGGGAGAGATACTAGGGCATCTCCCTATGAGGGGAAGACCGAGACTCCCTAATCCAGCTCTAGGACAGAGCTGGTCTCTCTTACCCTACATATGGATCTGCTGGGAGCATCATCTCCAATACAGGACATGTTTCCAGAATTGTCTTCTTCAGTGGGATTCCATATAGTGGCAGGGCAAGAGCATTTGGCTTGAGGTGAGAGGATTTGGCTCCAAACCAAGCATACTTACCAGCCCAAAGACCTTGGTGAAATCTTTTCTTTTCTCAGGAGCGGGTAGGTAGCCCAGTGAATAGAACACCAGGAATTGGGAGGACCTGAGTTCAAATCTCTGATACTTCCTTAGCTGTGTAACCCTGGGCAAGTCACTTAACCTCCATTGCCTAGCCCTTTTCATTCTTCTATCTTAGGATTGATACTAAAACAGAAGATGAAAAAAATGACCAAAAAAACCTAAGTGTACTTACCAGTCTGATGACTTTGGGCAAGTCTCTTCCTTTCTCTAGGACTCAGTTTCCTTTTCTGTAAAGTCATAGAATTAGACAAATATTAGAGCTTCTTAAAACCTGTGATTGTGTGGTAGAACCTATGGACCCCTTCTCAGAATAATGCTGTTATTTTATTTAAATTTTTTGATTTTTATTTTTCAGTTCTGAATTCTTTTGTTCCCTCCAAGAATAATTTTTTTAAAAATTGCTGGAATAAGTCAATGAGCACTAATTAAGTACTCAGTATGTGTTAGGTGCTGAGATAAGTGTTGGGGATACAAAGACAAAGAAAGAGGGAGTGAGGGGAGGGATGGTGGTGGCAAAGTCCAGAAATGAAGAATCAGTGCTCTGGGTCTTTCCTCAGGGCATAGGGACTGAAGAAGAAGATGTAAATGCTTAGGATTATAAAGGAAGCCAATTATATTTGAAATAGAAGTCAAAATATTATTTTTTAAGTCTATAGATCTCAGGTTAAGTGCTCTCAGATTAGGGGCAGCATGGTGGCTAAGTGGATAGTGAGCCAGTCCTGGAGATAGGAGTCCTGGGTTCAAATCTGAATGCAGACACTTCCTGGCTGTGTGAGTGCCCCTGGGTAAGTCACTTATCTCTAATTGCCTAGCCCTTAATACACTCCAGTTCTATGAGTTAAGACATTAACAGCATTTGATGTCTTTCCTTAGCTAAAAACAACAGAGTTTAGCACGTAGTTAGTTAAAATAGAAAGCTACCACATGGAAAGGCAAGACGAGCTTTGCCCAGATCCTACCCAGTTTTCTACCCCACTGGCTTCCACAACAACCTTGTGCCAGGGCTCTGGACTCAAAAGAGGTATCTCTTCCACTTTGGCAGGCATCCTCACCCTCCTTCAGTGGAAGGCAGTTCATCCTGTCAGTTGCTCGGGACCTTTGTTGCTCTTGCTATGGGTATAAAATTCTTAGTGCAGGCTTTTCCTTCTTGAACTTCCCTAGGACTAAACTTTTCCCCTTCTTCCCCTTTCATTTCCCTCCATAGACACATAATCCTTTCTTTTCCCTCTCATACCTTTATTTTCATCTCATTTTCCCTTTCCAATGGTTCTCAAAAGAGCCTTACCAAAGAATTTTTCCAGTGGGGGCAAATACCATAAACTTCCCCTGATGACCAAGTAGAGCAAAGTAATGATTAGAGAGATCTGGTGGGGGTCAGGGAGGAGCTCACCCCAGTTCTCCATCTGGTAGCTTTCTATTTAAGCTAATGATTTTTTCTAGCTAGGTGTGAAGAAGCTCTGTTGTTTCTAGCTGCTGGAGAACAGTGGGTGCTCTTTGCATCCTCAAAAACTGGTGGGTGCCCTGGGATAAAGTTCAATTGCCCAGGCCTCGTTATGGATCTGGATCCCAATACAGTTCACTGTCCTGCCTTTGGCTTAGCTAGACCCAGACCATTCATGACCAAATTCCTAGCATTTAAGACTCTCAAGTCATTTCCCTTCCCTGCTTCAAAAACCATCCTATGTCAAACTCCATGGGCTTTTTAAAGGCTTCCAGATTCTAACATTATGAATCACTGGGCTACGGTCCAAGTTTTAGTTCTGAGATTTAGAACATGTGACTTGGACTGAAGGCCCTTTACCCCTTCACCCTTCATGTCTTCATCTCCTCACTTATAAAATGAGAATCACAAGCCTAGTGTTCATTGCTTCTTTCAGTTCAATCACCAAGCATTACTAAATATGTATTTTGTACAAGGAACTTTGAGGATATAAAGGCAAAAAACACAAATGGTCCTTCATGTTAAGAAAGCTATATTTTAGGGGGCAGCTAGGTGGCTCAGTGGATTGAGAGCCAGGCCTAGAGACAGGAGGTCCTAGTTTCAAATCTGGCCTCAAACATTTTCCAGCTGTGTGACCCTGGGCAAGTCACTTGACCTCCATTGCCTAGCCCTTACCACACTTCTGCCTTGGAACCAATACACAGTATTTTCTCCAAGATGGAAGGTAAGGGTTTAAAAAAAAAGAAAGCTATATTTTAACTGGGGATATGACATGTACATAAATAAGTAGACATGCCAACTGAAAACAAGGAAATGAGGTAGGGAGGAGGAGGTTTTTGGAGCTAGTTGTTCAAGAAAGGCCTCCTCGGTTAGAATTGGATGCCTGAACTTAGCTTCAAAGGGAACTAGGGTGGCATAGGAGACTATGTTCTATTCTCGCCTCAGATATTTACTAGCTGTGTGACCCTGAACAAGTCACTTAACCCTCTTTGCCTCAATTTCTTCATCTTTCAAATGAGCTGGAGAAGGAAATGGCAAAGCATTCCAGTATCTTGGCCAAGAAAACTCCAAATGGGGTCACAAAGAATCAGACATGACTGGAAAACAACTAAGCAACAACAAGAGGAATTTTATGAGGTAGAAGGGAGGTAGGAGTGAATAGCAGGTCTCAGGCATCACCAGTGCCAAGTTTGGTTAGGCTGTAGGGTGGAATCTAGAACAAGGCTCCAGACCTGGCTCTTTATCCACTGAGCCACCTATCCTCCCTGAGAACAACAATATTTTAAGAGGAATGTTGCCATGCCAGGTCCTCCTGATCTCCAAACTGTGTAGAATGAAGGGATACTGATAGGGACGGGCTGCCTCTGATTTCACTGGTCAAGGGGAACCTGTGAAGGGGTTTAATGCCAGACAGAAGAGTTTTTAATTGATCTTAGAGAAAACAGGGAGCTCTGAGGTTGTTTCGGGCAAACACTTAAAATGCTACAGACACGGGAGCCGTCGTTCTTATTTAGTGCCTCCCTCCTTCTCTCTTCCTGTTCACCTGCATACGCTCTCCTCATGAGATAGTCCGGCTAGTTGCACCGGATGGTTTAGGAATGTCTGGGCCAGACCTCCATGATACTCAGTGCTGTCTCTACATGAAAACTCAGGCTTCTGCAGATTTAGTCTAGCAGGTTTATTCCCTCCTCGAAGTCTTTGCCATGTCTGTCTTCTCACCTCCCGGTGCCCTCCCTCCTCTCTAGCTGTCCTGCCTTGGAGGCTCAGCTCCACCTCCTCCAGAAAGCCTGTCCAGAAGTGACCTCTCCCAGAAATCTCTGAGCTCCTCCAGGCCTCATCCCAAGAGGCTGATGAGGAATCTTTTCTTATTTCCTTTGTCTGAGGCTCGTCTTCCCTAACAGACTGAGGACTGTGAAATCTCCTTCTATGACTTCTCCTATCTCCTGGCCTGGGTGTTGGGGGTGGGAGGAGATGATGGACAACAACACCAGGAAGCCGGCTTCCTTTACAGACATGACAGCCGGAGAAGGAGCTGGAGAGAGACGGCCCTCACAGGGTTAAGCCCAAGTGGTGGGGAAGCCTCGAAAGCAACGGAGATGTTCCATGACTAAGAAGCCCAGAATGTAGCCAACTGCGAGGGGCCCAGGGTTTAGGCCTTCCTCCCCCCAACTGTTTTCAGCCTGAGTGACTCACATTTCTATTCTGAATGGGGCTGCTGAGTGATGAGTCTCTGAGCTCCTTTTCCCAGCTCAGCCCCGAAGGTAAGGCTAGAGTGTGTCAGAACTGGAAGGGACCTCACGCAGACCTCATCAGCACTGCTATCGTCATGATTATTGTTCTCCTTTTCCTCGTCTTAGATATTTTTTTAAATGGAGTTCAGATAGAAATGTTCCCGGGACAGGTCGCTCTCCCACCATGGTCTTTTATGTCTAATGTTCAGCGGTCTATTGCACAGGGGGATGAAATGATTGCTTTTGGTAATTGAATAAAAGCGTTGGGATGTATGTTCTTCTCCTGAAGGCGGGGAGATCTTTGGGACGGCTCCAGGAGCAGAAAGGATCATGGGGATGTGTCCCTCATCCTGTTCCCACAGGGTTTTGATTTCTTTCATAGATTTCTATGTTTTTAGAGCCTTTTATTCCCCTTGAATTGGGAAGGTGGCAAAATGGATAGCAAGCTGGCTTTGGAGCCAGAAAAACTCGGTTTCCTTGTCCCTTCCCCCAATATACACACCCATCCACCCAGAGACCCCAGGCTTAACTTCTCAAGGCTCTTGTCAACTCTCCATGGCTATCAGTTTGCATCAAAGGCACCAGTTGGGTTGGTAGAGAGAATTCCCTCATCCTAGAGTTCCCCCTGACCAATAAAATTGGAGGCGGCTCATCCCTTTCAGTATCTCTTCATTCTATGTACTTTGGAGGTCATGAGGCTCTGGTGTGACAACATTCCTCTTAAAATATTGTTGCTATCAGGGCAGATAGACTGCTCAATGGATAGAGAGCCAGGCCTGGAGTTGGAAGGACCTGAGTTCCAATCTGACCTCAGATCCTTCCTAGCTGTGTGACCCTGGGCAAGTCATTTCACCCAAATTGTCCAGCCCTTACTCTTCTGTCTTGGAACGGGCACTCGGCATCTATTTAAAGCAGGCATTAAGAGTTTAATTTTAAAAAAATGTTGTTGCCATGATGATTATTCCCAGATTCCCTAGTCCTTCCAGGTTCACAAACACTCTCCTTGTTACATCTGTGTATGGCAGGTAATGGAAGTATTAGGACTCCTTTTTTTACAGGTGAAGAGCCTGAGACCAAGAGGTGAGAAACGAATTCCCCAGGGGATACCCCTAGTGCATGTTGGAGCCAAGACTCAAATCCAGGCCCCTTGACACCCAGACCAGTACGCTTTCCGCTGCCCATTTCCTGCTAGGTCCTCTGGCCAAGCATTTGAAGGTTGGGAGGAGCAGGTCTTTGTCCAGAGGCTCTAAGCTTGGGAACCCTTCCTAGGGAATGAACAGAAAGAAGGCAAGGACCCAGAACTTGGGGGCCCCAGGTTAATGGGGAAATGGCCACTTCCAGTGTCCTGCAATCACTCTTCTACTTATTCCTCCCCCTCTCATCCTGACTCAGTCAGCTCCTTCTCCCCCAAGGCTTAGAGCCAGGAGATCCTGGGATACACTGACACCCTTCCCCCATCCACCTGCCAGCTAGGCTCAGCCTACTGCAGGGCTCGAAATGCCCCAGAGACTACAGGAAGTGAGTGAAAGGGGGCTGGGGATCCCGGATGTCCCCCTACCAAGGCCCCATGAGTCAGAAAATAATGTCATCTCCAGGAATATATGATAGGATGGGATAGGATAACAATGCGATACGATGTAACGCAATGCAACACAATGTACCAGACTCTACTGGGTACAGAAGCTTTGACTGAACACTGGGTGAGACACAAAAGGTAAAAAACAAAGTATCTTCTAAGGGACTTACAAGCAGTAATAGGGATGATACCGTTCATTCATTCATTCATTAACCAGTAATTATTAAGCACCTACTATGTGCAAGCCATTCTATTGACACCATTTCCCCAAGAGCATGACTAGTCCCCTATTGGTCTCTTCATCCTCCCTCCCTGATAGGACCTCTAGAGCCTCTGCCCCACCCCCAATAAGAGAACAGGTGTGTGTGGGTTCCAGGGCTGGAGCCTGGTCATGGTGATCCAATCTCTTTCGGAAGTGGAATAGGAAAGGACTTGATTCCAGGGGGCACCTTGAAATGAGGAGCTAGAAATACCAACAGCTGCAAGGGAGGGAGGGGTAGGGGCGCCGGGAAGGAAGTGGTCCTAGGCGGAGGGCAAAAGATTTGGCAGTCAGGAAAAGAATGACAGCAGTTATTCTACCGGTAAAGGAGAGGCTGGCAATACTAACTAACTTCTCTACAGGCAGGGAGTGGGGATGGGTAAAAATTAGAGCTCCTCCACCACCCGGTTCCTATAACCCCCCCCCCCCCCCCCACTTCTCCAAAGCCCAGGAGGATGGGGAGGTTAATGCTTGAATGCTGGTTTCCATTCGTCTACTTAGCCTTGAAGACCCTCTAGAATAAAGCTCCCACTATGGGTAGACTCCCATCTGGGGCTCTAAGTGCTTAATGACTCCCCACTCCCCTTTCATGTTTAAACATGGGGAAGGCTTGGGATTTGGGGCGGGGGGGGGGGGAGGCAGCAGTGGATGTCAGCAGTCTCTAAATCTCCCAAGGGCTGTTGAAGGCAAGGAGGATTTGTCCTGTCTGTAGAGCCTCACAGAAGCCAAGTCCTTTCTGAAGGATGTATGAATAGGTGATAGGGCTTAAAATTAGGTGTCGTTGTTCAGTCATTTCCCAGTTGTGTCCAACTCTTTGTGCCCCCTTCTGGGGTTTTCTTTTTCTTTACTTTTATCAATTACACGGAATAACAAATTTCCGCACAAGTTTTCCTAAGTTATATGATCGAACTTCTCTCCCTCCCTCCTTTCCCCCTCCTGGTGCTGGTAGGCGATTTAGTCTGGGTTATCCATGTATTAGCCTGCAAAGCACATTTCCATATGGTTCATTTTTGTAAGTGACTAATCTTATAAACCAAAACCCCCACAAAGACCCAAATAAACAAGTGAACAATCATCTCCTTTCCTCTGCATTCTGACTCCCACAGTTCTTTCTCTGGAGGTGGAGAGCATTCTTTGTCCTAAGTCCCTCAGAATTATCCTGGATCATTGTACTGCTGAGAGCAGCAAAGTCTATCGCATTTGAGCATTCCACAATATTGCTGTTACCGTGTTTAATGTTCTCCCGGTTCTGCTTATTTCACTCTGCATCAGTTCATGCAGGTCTTTCCAGCTCTTTCTGAAATCCTCCTGTTCATCATTGCTTAGAGCACAAGAGTATTCCATCACCACCATGTACCATGATTTGTTCAGCCATTCCCCAATTCAGGGACATCCTTTGGGGTTTTCTTGGCAAGGATACTTGAGTGGTTTGCCATTTTCTTCTCCAACTCATTTGACAGATGAGAAAACTAAGACTGGATTTGAACTCCAATCTTTCTGATTGTAGGCCAGGGGCTCTATCCACTGAGTTATTTAGCTGTCACCCTGGAAGATATATATATATAAGATATATATAATTATTATCCCCTTTTAACCAATGAGGATATGAGGCAAAGAGGGTTAAGTGACTTGCTCAGGGTCCTACAGCTAGTAAGTGTCTGATACCGGATTTGATTTAAACTCTAGCCTTCCCGACCGCAGTCCAGGAGTCCTATCTACCGAAGATATTATATATATATATATATATATATATATATATATATATATATATATATATATATACACATATATAATAATAATTATTATTATTACTATTATCCCTATTTTGTAGAAGAGAAAAATGGAGGTAAAGAGGGTTAAGTGACTTGCCCAGGGTCACACGACTAGTAAGTAACTGAGGTTGGATTTGATTTGAACTCCAATCTTCATGACTTTGCCAAGCTAGGTGCTCCATCCACTGCACCACCTTGCTGCCTCTGGAGTTGAGTAGTGAATTAAATCCTGCCTCAGACATTTAATTAGTTTTGGGTCCTTGCAAGTCTTTTCAACTTTCAACCTCGGTTTCCTCATTTGTGAAATGATGACCTTCTAAATCTATGATCTTATGTCAGATTGTAATACTGCACTCATTGAACTAGCACTTGGGAGAAATGACAGAAAGGGAGATTTTTGTTTTCCAGAAGGAAGAGCTCCCCAACAACGAGAGTTGTTTTATAATGGAAGTGGTTGCTTTGGTTGTTTGCCATTGGAGAAGGGTCAAGCAAAAGTTGGATAGCCTCCTTTGAGGGAAGTTATAAGGAACATTGCTGAACTGTAGAAAGCAGCTGAACTCTGCTGAAAGCAGTGATTAGAGTATTGGCCTGGAGTCAGGAAGATGTGACTTTAAATTCAACCTTACTAGCTGTGTGACCCTGGTCAAATCACTTCATCTCTGAATGCGTCAGCTTTCCTCATTTGTAAAATGGAAATAATAGTAGCATCTATCTTCCAGGGTGGCAGCTGGGTGGCACAACCGATAGAGTGTGGGGCCTGCAGTCAGGAAGATTCATCTTCATGAGTTTGAATCTGGCCTCTGACACTTGTTGTGTGACCCTGAGTTAGTTATTTGACCCTGTTTGCCTCAGTTTCCTCATATGTCAAATGAGCTAGAGAAGGAAATGGCAAACCTCTTCAGTATCTTTCTCAAGAAAACTCCAGATGGGGTCAAAGAGAGTCAGGCATGACAGAAAATGACTAAACAACAACAACAACAAATCTTTTAGGGTTGTGAGGACAAAATGACTTATTTTAAGGCCCTATGAAAACCCTAAAGTAAAAAATGTTTTATATGATTGCACATGTAAAATCTATATTGGATCCACCTGCCATCTCAGGGATGGGGGAGGGAGAGGAGGAAGAGAATTTGGAACCCTAAAATTTTCAAATGACATTAAAAATTGTTTTTACATGTAACTGGGGAAAAATGAAATTAAAAAAAAAGAACATCATAACACAAAAGAAAACCTTCAAGTACTCTATAAATGTTAGCCATTTTAAAAAATACTGGCTGGGAGGGGGAACTTGCAATCAAAAAGAGTCATTTATTAAGTCCTACTATGTGTCAGAAAACATGCTTGCCACTGATGATACAGAGAAAAAAAAATAGAGTCCCTGCCCTCACACAGCTTCATCTGCTTGGAGAGAGAGGCCTGAGAGTTTGTGCATCTAAGATTTCAAGATCTCAAACTTTAGAGTCTGGGATTCTAAGGTGATAGCTGGAATAGGGAAGAGGAGAAAGACACCAGGGCCATTGGGAAGGATTGTTAGAACTTTAGCTCAGCCCAGCCTTGTTCCAACCCATTGTGCCAGGCACCTGCCTGCTGCTATCAAACTCAAGGGCAGAGGTGAGTACCTCTAACCCCTTTCTAGGGAGTTCTATTCTCAGTGCCTCTTTTCCCAGGCTCTTCCAGGCTTCCCACTCCTCCCTGCCCAGACCAACTTCCCATGCCTGCTGATCCTGCCTTTGTCTCAGAGCTGGGGCGCCAGTGGTGGGGAGACCTGGGGCCTGGGTGTCTCCCGGGCTAGAGTGGGGGCTATGGGTATCTGGGGCAACCCTGGTGAGAGGCGAGCGATGCCTGCCAGCTTGGCCCTAGTGTATACAGAGGCAATGCTGTTCCCCAGTGCCCACCATGCCTTAGGAATACAGATGATTAGGGAGATTGGACCACCCAGTCTCATTCAAGAGCAAGGATGAGGGCAGTGAGGTCAGTTGGCCAGCCTTTCAAGGACCCCTCCCCTTCCTTTTCTCTCTCCTTCTGTCTGCTGCCTCCTAGATCAGGAGGGGCCTGGTGAGGAAAGCTGGGAAAGGAGGAAGAGGAAGGGGCCTGGACTAAGGGGGGAGGGGGAATAGACAGGCAAAGAAGGCCTTATGGGCCAAATGTCCCTCAGAGATGTAGCTGAACCCACCCTCCCTCGCTGTGATTATCACTTCTCTCCGTCTGTCTGTCTCTCTCTCTCTTTCCCTGCCTCACTCTTTCTCTGTTTTCCTCCATCAAATTATCTATTATGTCTTTATTATCTATCATCATCTCTTTTCTATCTCTTTATCTAATCCATCTTCTATCTGTCTATCAAATCCATCTTCTTTTTATCTATCTGTCTATCTAATCTATCTTCTATCTTTTTATCTGTCTGTATGTCAATGTCTATCTATCTATCTATCTTCCATCTATCTATCTATCTATCATCTATCTATCTATCTTCCATCTATTTATCTATCTATCTTCCATCTATCTATCTATCTATCCATCTATCTTCCATCTATCCATCTATCTTCCATCTATCCATCTATCTTCCATCTATCCATCTATCTATCTATCTATCTTCCATCTATCTATCTATCTATCTTCCATCTATCTATCTATCTATCTTCCATCTATCTATCTATCTATCTTCCATCTATCTATCTATCTATCTATCTATCTTCCATCTATCTATCTATCTATCTTCCATCTATCTATCTATCTATCTTCCATCTATCTATCTTCCATCTATCTATCTTCCATCTATCTATCTTCCATCTATCTATCTATCTTCCATCTATCTATCTTCCATCTATCCATCTATCTTCCATCTATCCATCCATCCATCTATCTGTCTATTTATCTATCTATCTTCCATCTATCTATCTATCTATCTTCCATCTATCTATCTATCTTCCATCTATCTATCTATCTATCTTCCATCTATCTATCTATCTGTCTGTCTGTCTGACTATCCAAGTACCCGTCTGTCTGTCTATGTATTTATGTATCTTTTTCATCTAGAGCCTTTCCTATCTTCCTCTGAGTACCATGGAAAGAGTACTAGACTTGGGGGTTGGAAGACCTGGTTTTGAATCCTGATTCTCAATACTTCTTCTCAGCATGACCCTGAACAAGCCATTCTCCTCACCCCTCTTTCTACTCCTCAATCTCCTCCTCTGTATAATGTGGATGATTATATTTACATCACCTGCCTTATAGCAGTGTTAAGGGAAAAGTGCTTAATAATCCTTAAAATGCTATAGAAGGATGAAAGTTCATTCTAACCCTTTCTCTAGTCTGTCAGGCCTCAGTTTCTAGAGCTTGACAATAGAGAAATCCATAAAAGATTTCCAGAAATAGAAGTGGTTATTAAAAAGGGGGACACACTCATATTACCTCGTCCAAATCCCAGCTCTCGAATTTCCTAGCCTCCTGCAGTGGTTGCCTTTCTCAAATCCTCCCAGGCTCAGGCCTACACTAATTTGAAAAACCTGACCCCAGCCCTTGCTGTCTCCTTGCATTAATGCCCTATATTTCTTTTCTTCCTCTGCTCTTTCTTCTCTGCTATGCCTGCAGCCTCCCAAGCCACCCACTCACTCCTCAATCCCCTGCAGTCTGCCTTCCACCCTTACAAGTCTGCTGAAATGCTTTCTTCAAGGCCACCAATGACCTCCTAATTGCTAAAGTCAATGGTTTCTTCATTCTTCTCTGAAGCATTTGGCACTGTGGACCCCCTTCCCATCTCCTTCTCTTTGACACTTGCCTCTCCTTGCTGTCTCCTGGGCTTTCTCCCATCCCCCCTCATGAGGAAGAAGCGCCTTCCTGTTCTCTTCCTTCCCACTATTCCCTTCTACACTGGTGCCACTCATGGGTCTCTCTGGTCCTCTTCTTATTTCTCTTCTACCTCCTCACTCTCAGCCTTGGCAGCCTCATCCACTCCCACGGATGTTGAGCACCATCTTTTCGTGTCTCTGGTCCCGAGCTCTCTTCTGAGTCCAGGAGGCAGTTGGCATCTGCCCCTTACATAGCCTTATGTCCTCGTGCCTGGGTACCACCAATATTTCACTGTGCATCTGTGGCCATTTCGATGTCCGGCTCAGGGTAAGTGAGTGTTTCTGGCCTCGCTTTTCTTCTGGCCTGTTTGCACAGTTGTGTGTTTGTATTTGGGGGCTCCTGGGGTTGTGTCTATTTCTATGCAGGAATGTTTTAGGGTGAAGCACTTGTACATATGTATATTTTTCTATGTATGTTTCAAGGTGCTGGCATCTGTGCCTTTATGTATTTTTCTTCTTTTTTTTTACACTCTCATCTCCTGTCTTAGAAGGGATGCTAAATACCAATTTCAAGGCAGAAGAACTGTAAGGATTAGGCAATTGGGGTTAAGTGACTTGCCCCGGGTCACACAGCTAGGCAGTGTCCAAGACCAGATTTGGACCCAGGTCCTCTCAACTCCAGGTGTGATGGTCTAGCCACTGTGTCACCTAGCTGCCCCATAAGTATATTTTTCTATGCAAAATTATTTCAAGGTGCCAGTGAATGTGAAGGAGTTGAATGCATTTTTACACTTCCAGTTGGGCATTCCTCTTTGTAGATTTGCATGCTGGTCCATACACCTGTGTATACCTGTACATACCCCTGTTTCTGGGGCTGCTGGCATCTGTTTTTGTTCATACGCAGGTCCATGTTAAGCCTAGTGTTTTAGCTCATTGAGATCTTTTGGGATCCTGACTCTGTCACCCCCTATGCCATTTATCATGCCCAGATTTGGATCACATGCAGATTTGATGACTTTTGTCTATATGTAAGGCATCTCAGTAAATAAAATGCACAATGGGGCAGGGCCAAGCCTAGATTCCCTAGGGCACTCCACTAGAGACCTCCTGCCATGCTGGCATTGACCTATTAAGGATGGCTCTGGAGGTCTGGGTATTCAACCAGTTCTGAATTGAATGAACTGTGCCACCATCTAGTTCTCCATCTTGTTCGCAAGAGGTGTTGCTTTGCCTCAATCTAAGTACATTGTGTCAGGAACAACTATCTAAGTCCAGGCTGGTGTCTCTATCTTTGAGGGTCTGTATCCATGCATGCCTATCACGCAGGAGTCTGTGGGCATCTGCGTACTTCGATAGATAGGCACAGCTGTCTGAATGTGCCTCTCCATGGAATGGTTCAGTGGACAGAGCACTGGCCACATGTCAGGAAGACCACTGCTTAAATCTGGCCTTGAATACTTACAAGCTCTGATGCTGGGCAAATCACTTAGCTTGCCTCAGTTTCCCATCAGAAAAATGGGAATAATAATAGTACCCACAATACCTCCCAGGGTTATGAGCTAATATTTGTAAGTAAAGTATTTTGTACGGTGCCTGGCCCACAGGAGGCACTTAGAAAATCCTTGCTCTCTTCCCCCTCCTTCTTTGTGAGCTTGCTTGTGTTTTCTTCTGCCCATGAGGTCCCTGCAGAAGCCACCAAGTCTCCTACAATGTGGAGGCCTCTACAGCTGTCTCCCATCAGCTCAGCTGAGATAATTTACACCTGAAAAGCAGCCTGGGCCCCAGGGCTCTGGTGCCTCCTGTCCCTTTCAATCCCTTCCAATCACCACCAGGGACTGGCTCAGAGCCGAGATGGAAGCAGCGAAGCTGAGCCACCCGCCGCCAGAGCTGGAGCCCAAGCCCAGCTGCCTGCCTGCCTGCCTGCCTGTAATGTCCTTCCCTCTCCCCCTGCCAATGTCGCCATTTCCATTTTAGAGGCTGGAGCTGCTCTGATGCACCAGTGCCCTGAGCCAAGGAAAGAAGGGGAAACAGATATTTACCTTGGGGCCAAAGACTTGCTGTCCATCCTCCCCCCAGCCAGATTCTGCCACAAGGGTGCCTCAGGGAGCCTTGGGATACACTTGGGGAAAGGCACTGGGCTTGGAGTCAAGAAACTGGTGCCCTTGGAATCAAAGGACTAGAGCAGGAAGGGCCACTGGACATTATCTACTTCATTTTATGAATAATGAAATTGAGATCTAGGGAGGCGAGTGACTTATCCAGGGTCACATAGCTGGTAGAACTGGGATTCAAACTCTGGTCTTCTGACTTCCAATACAGCACTTTTCCCCCTCTGGTGTTCAAATCCCTCTATTTGCCTCAATTTCCCTGTCTGTAAAATAGCACCTGCCTCACAGCATTGTTCCAAGGATAAAATGAGATAATATATGTATATAAATGCTAGCTATGATTATCTAGCCTGTTGACCTTTCTGGCTTCTTTTAAGTCCCAAATCAAATCCCATCTTTTCTTGGAAAGTTATTCCAATCCCTCCTAATTCTAATGCCTTCCCTCAGTTAATTATTTCTTATTTCTCCTGTCTGTAGCTTGCTTTGTAAATATCATCTCCTCCATTAGACTGTAAGCTCCTTGAGAGACTGCCTTTTTCTTCTTTGTGTATTCTCTCAGTGCCTGGCTTATAGTAGGTGCTTAATAAATATTGATTGATTGATTGATTGAGCAACTGATGAATCCCCCTCCCACATTTTACAGATGAGGGAATTGAGGCTTAGAGTGGTAGAGTCTGTGGGTCAACAGACATTTATTAAGCATTTACTACATATGTGTGCCAAACACTGTTCATATGTGGCTTGTTCCTGTCCTCGAAGTCTTGTTAAGATTTGTCTGTTCTGGTGTAGAATTCTTATTGTCTGTTTGAGCAAATTGTGATATATGATGGTGACCTGGGATACTATTGTGCTGTAAGAAATGACAGGAGGATTTCAGAAAAAGCTGGACAGACCTTCATGAACTGATGCAGAGTGAAATAAGCAGCACCAGGACATTGTACACAGTAACAGCAATATTGTGGAATTATCAATGGTAATAGACTTTGCTACTAATAGTAGTTCTGAGGGACTTCTGACAAAGAAAGCTATCCACCTCCAGAGAAAGAACTGCTGGAGTAGAAACACAGAAGAAAACATATGATTTATCACTTATTCATTTGGGCATAGGTATTGGGGTTTGGGTTTTTAAAGATTATTACAAAAATGAATAATACGGAGATATGTTTTGTGTGATAATACATATATAACTCAGTGGAATTGCTTGTCAGCTCTGGATAGTTGGCGGGGAGAAGGGAGGGAAGGAACATGAATCATGTCACCTAGGAAAACTTAAGTGAAAATTTGTTACTGGAATGAAATAAAGGAAAAAAATGTAAAAATTTAGGGATTCCGACTGTCCATCCACTATTTCTTACTCTCTTCAAACGACCAGCCCTAGCTCCTTTGATAATGGCATGTTCCCTCAAGTCCAATCCTTATTATTATTTTTTAAAAACCCTTATTGGGGGGAGTGTCCATCGATTAGGTAATGGCTGAACACATTGTGGTATCTGTTGGTGATGGAATACTATTGTGCTCAAAGGAATAATGAACTGGAGGGATTCCATGTGAACTGGAACAACCTCCAGGAATTAATGCAGAGCAGAAGGAGCAGAACCAGGAGAACATTGTACACAGAGACTGATACACTGTGGTACAATTGAATGTAATGGGCTTCTTTACCAACAGCAATGCAGTGATCCAGGACAATTCTGAGGGACTTAAGAGAAAGAACGCTAACCACATCCAGAGGAAGAACTGTGGGAGCAGAAACACAGAAGAAAAACATGATCGATCACGTGGTTCAATGGGGATATGATTAGGGTTTTGGCATTAAAAGATCATTCTATTGCAAATATGAATAACATGGAAATAGGTTTTGAACAATGATACATGTATAACTCAGTGGAACTACTTGTCAGGTCTGGGAGGGAGGGAAGGAAGAGGGACGGGAAAAATCAGAAATCATGTAACCATAGAAAAATATTCTAAATAATGGAAAAAAAAACCCTTATTGGGGGCAGCTAAATGGCTCAGTGCATTGAGAACCAGGTCCAGAGACAGGAGGTTCTAGGTTCAAATTTGGCTTCAGACACTTCCCAGCTGTGTGACCCTGGGCAAGTCACTTAACCCCCATTGCCTAGCCCTTACCCCTCTTCTGCCTTGGAGCCAATACACAGTAGTTAGTGTTTAAGGAAAACTAACTAAACTAAAACAACCCTTATTGCTCTTCTGCTTTGGAACCAAAACATGGCATTGATTCAAAGATGGAAGCTAGGCAATGGGGATTAAATGACTTGTCCAAGGTTACATAGCTAGGAAGAATCTGAGGCTATATTTGGACCCCTCCCCAAACCTTTCATCTCTAGGTCTAGCTTTCAATTCACTGAGCCACTTACTTGCCCCAATGCTAATCTTTATTATGTCATTTCTAGCTCATCATTGAAAAATGCCCTTCAGGATTCTTGTGTCTGCCATTCCACCATCCTGCCATCCCAAGGAGAGGTCCTGCTTGTGGAGCCCAGGCTGGATAATGCTGTAAGACTAGAAAAGTATCAAGGATGGTCTCAGAGATGGAGCAAGTCTACTGTTCAAGGACTCAGCCTTGCTAACTTGTGAAAGGGGCTCATCACCAATATGCTGAACCATGGGGGATGAGTTCTTTGGCCATGGAAACCCATGACACACCAAGAGGAATAAAAACTAGGCACCAGCTCTTATTGAGCTTTGTACTTTCTAGCCCTTTCTACTTTCCCCCATCATATTAGTAGAGTGCCATATATATGAGGGGAGCAATGGATGCTAATAATCACAGTTTTTAGACCATATAGAAATATCTGGAAACCCTAATATTTGGGCAGCTAGGTGGTGTAGTGGATAAAGCACCAGGTCTAGAGTCAGGAAGACTCCTCTTCCCGAGTTCAAATCTTGTCTCAGACACTTACTAGCTGTGTGACCTTGAGCAAGTCAATTAATCCTATTTGCCTCTGTTTCCTCATCTGTCAAATGAGCTAGAGAAGGAAATGGCCAACCATTCCAGGATCTTTGTCAAGAAAACTCCAAATGGACATGACTAAAAAATGACTGAACAACAAATCATGGGGCTAGACTCTGCAAGAATTCTCTAACTGGGGTCTATGGATTTTAAAAAAGTTTCATATCTTTATTTCAGTACAAGAAGCTTCCTTTTTTAAAAAAAATTTAATTACATGATTTAGAATATTTTTCCACAGTTACATGATTCATGTTCTTTCCCTCCCCTCCTCCTGCCCCCCTCCCATAGCCTATGTACAATTCCACTGGGTTTTACATGTGTCATTGATCAAGACCTATTTCCATATTATTGATATTTGCACCAGGGGGATCGTTTTAGAGTCTCCATCCCCAATCATATTCCCATCGAACTATGTGGTCAAGCAGTTGTTTTTCTTCTGTGTTTCTACTCCCACAGTTCTTCTTCTGGATGTGGATAGTGTCCTTTCTCATAAGTCCCTCCGAATTATCCTGGATCATTGCATTGCTGCTAACAGAGAAGTCCATTATGTTACATTGTGCCACAGTGTATCTGTTTCTGTGTACAATGTTCTCCTGGTTCTGCTCCTTTCACTCTGCATCAATTCCTGGAGGTCGTTCCAGTTCACATGGAATTCCTCCAGTTCATTATTCCATCACCAACATATACCACAATTTCTTCAGCCATTCCCCAATTGAAGGGCATCTCCTCATTTTCCAATTTTTTTGCCACCACAAAGAGCGAAACTATGAATATTCTTGTACATGTCTTTTTCCTTATGATCTCTTTGGGGTATAAACCCAGCAGTGTTATGGCTGAATCAAAGGGCAAATAGTCTTTTAGCGCCCTTTGGGCATAGTTCCAAATTGCCTTCCAGAATGGCTGGATCAATTCACAACTCCACCAGCAATGCATTAGTGTCCCAATTTTGAAAGGGCTTCCTTTTTAATGCTCTGCATTTTACTTTAGATCCTTAAATACAGTTCTAAGAAGGGGACCATCAGCTCCACAGATTGACTGCAGGAAAGGTCCATAACACAAACAAGGTTAAAAATATCCCCTTTAGAGAAATAGCAGAATCATGGAGATTGGTTTCTTGGTGATGAAATATGGTAGAAATGAGGGCAGAGGGAAGCTGATGACCCATTCAAAAATTCAGTAAGGAGAGTGTAATGGATTTTGTGTTACAAGACATTCCTCATTCCAGCTCTGGCATTTATGACTCCATTACTTTGGGTGAGTGACTTTTCCTTTGTGAGTCTCAGTTTTCTCATCTGTAATGTGGGGAGATGGATACTCATATTCCCTCTCTCCTCAGAGCTGTTGTGAGGAAAGAGTTTAGTGAACATTAAAGCATTAAGTTGTTAATAGCTATGGTGGTAGTTGAGATAGATAGTATGCCTTAGCAAACAGAGAGCCAATCTAGGAGATAGGAAGATCTGGGTTCGAGTATTGTTTCTAACAACTATCAGCTCTAGAACCTTGGGCAAGTAAATCACTTTACTTTTATGGGCTCTAGTTAGCTCTAAGGAAATGGCAAACCACTCAGCATCTTTGCCAAGAAAACCCCACATGGGGTCATGAAGAGTGACATGACAGAAACAGTCAGACAACAGAAAGATGGCAAATTGCAGAGAAGGTGCCAGCCTATGTGGGGAGGGATTTTCCTCATCTGGGAGCTCTCTAGACCCATGAAATCACAGATCCAGTCGTTATCCCAACACTTCAAGGATCTGTGAGTTTGCTGGTGTGGGTAATCCCTCTGACAACACAGATTGCGACCCCTCTGTGTCTTACTAATTGCTATTGTGGTCCAACAATTCACAACCTAATTATAAGGCTCTCTGAACTTGGAGGCTTGTCTTCAGGTGACAGACACACAGCCTATCACTGGAAGGCAGTAAACATTTATTAATCACTTACAATGTGACAGGCAGGCACTATACGCAGTGATGTGCCAGGCAGCCCTTCACTGGGCCTGCCTCAAAGCCTCTCTCCAGCTTCAGGGGACCCAGAGTCCACTGAGAGAGTCACAGAGAACCTGGACTCGCCTTGAGCCCACAATGAGGAATTGGAGAAGGAGTTGGGGAGCTCTTATAATTATTTTGTAGAAGTAGCTTGGCATTGTGGGTAGAGTTCAGAGCTTACCTTCTGGATCCTAACAGACCTCGAACACTGACTGGCCAGATGCCTCTGGAAAAGTCACCTTACTTCTCTGACTCTCCCCGGGACTGCTCTGCCAAATAATAGACAGGCTACAAAATCATAGATGATAGTGAGTTCTAGAAGGGGCCTTAAGATGTCTTCTAGCCCACTCTTCAATAACAACAACAACAACAATAATAACAGCAGCTAGTAGCACAGTGGATTGAGAGCCAGGCCTAGAGGTGGGAAGTCCTGAGTTCAAATCAAATTTGTGTGACCCTGGGCAAGTCACTTAACCCCCATTGCCTAGCCCTTACCACTCTTCTGCCTTAGAACCAATAGAACCAATACTTAGATCCTAAGATGGAAGGTAAGGGGTTAAACAATAATAGTAATAACTAGCATTTATAGTTCTGTAAGGTTTGCAAAGTAGCAATCAAATATGATCACATTTTGTCATCACAACAATATTGGGAGGTAGATACAATTATCCTCACTTAACATATGAGTAAACTGAGGCTCAATGAGAAGCAACCTTTTGCCCCAAGGTTACATAGCCAATCAACAGTAGAATTAGGATTTGAATCCAGGTTCTCCAATTCTTTCTTTAGCACCAACCATTTAAGAGAGGGATCCTTTGGGCAGCTAGGTAGCACAAGGATAGAGCACCAGGCCTGGAGTCAGGAGACCCTGGGTTCAAATTTGGACTCAGACACTTCCTAGCTGTGTGATCCCATTGCCTAGCCCTTGCCACTCTTCCATCTTTGAATTGATACTAAGACAGAAGGTAAGAGGAGACAGAGAGACAGAGGGAGAGAGGAAGAGAGGGAGAGAAGAGAGAGACAGACAGACAGACAGAAAGGAAGAGACAGAGAGGAGGAGACAGAAAAAAGAGAGACAGAGAGAAGGAAAGAGAGAGGGAGAGAGAGAGAGAGAGAGAGAGAGAGAGAGAGAGAGAGAGAGAGAGAGAGAGAGAGAGAGAGAGAGAGAGAGAGAGAGAAAGGAAGAGACAGAGAGAGACAAAGAGAGAAAGGAAGAGACATAGAGAGACAGACAGAGAGAGAGAAAGGAAGAGACAGAGGAGGAGACAGATAAAAGATTGACAGAGAGAAGGAAAGAGAGGGGGAGAGAGACACACACAGACACAGAGAGGGAGACAGGGAGAAAGGAAGAGAGAGACAAGAAAAGAGGGAGGAAGAAGGGGAGAGAGAGAGAGGAGAGAGAGAGAGAGATGGAGGGAGGGAGAAAGAGAGGGAGAGGAGGCTGTGGAATCTTTTATCTTCTTGTTCCATGGATCCCTGAGGCAGTCAGTGGGGTCCTATGGGTCTCTTCTCAGAATAATGCTCTTTAAATGCCCCAAATAAAGTGCATAGAGTTACAAAGTAAACCAATTCTGTTGAAATACAGCTATCGAAGGTTAAGAACCTCTGATTTGATAGATCCCTCTGGGACTGGGATAGTCAAGGAAGGCTGTCTAGAGAAGGTGGGACTTTGGTTTCTATGGTTATTATGTAACAGGAAGGCTTTACTTTTAACCTGCTTGTCTCCATGTACACAGGGGAATCAGGAAACATGTATTATATAGTCCTGGCTCTGCTAATGATTTCCCTTCTCTGGGTCTCAGTTTTCTCCTCCTTAAAATGGGACATGAAGAGAGTAAGGGAGACCTGATGAACTTTCTAGATAACTGCCTGACATTATAAGGTTCTAGAATTCTGATTTTTGGCAGGCTGATGGCTCTTGTTATTGCTGGGAGGTTTTTTTTAGTGCTTTCTTCCTTTTTTTTTCTTGTCCCAGACAACACACTTCCATATTGGTCATTGTTGTAAGAGCACTTTCATATATAACCCAAACCCCAAAATAAAACCCTAAATACACTGATGTGAAAGACAACTCCAACAGTTCTTTCTCTGGAAGCAGATAACATTCCACATCATATCTTTAAGAATTGTTCCAGATCAGTGCATTGCCAAAAGGAGCCGAGTTTTCACAGTTGGTCATCATACAAAATTGCCGTTGTGTACAATGTTCTCCCGTTTCTTCTTATTTCACTCTGCATCAGTTCATACAGATCTTTCTAGCTTTTTCTGAAATCATCATTTCTTATAGCACAATAGTGTTCCATCACTATCATATACCACTACTTGTCCAGTCACTCCCCAAATGATGGGCATCTCTCGAGTTCCAGTTCTTTGCCACCACAAAAAGAGCTCCTAGAAATATGTTTGTACAAGCAGGCCCTTTCTCCTTTTGTCTGATCTCTTTGGGATACAGCCCCAGCAGTGGCATTACTGGATCATAGGGTATGCCCAGTTTTATAGCCCTTTTGGCATAGTTCCAGATTGTGATGGCTCTTCTTGGATATCCAGCAGGCCATGACTGTGGTGAGCCTGAAAGTCCCTCCTGACTGGGGCTCTCCAGGATTGACCCTCTCCCCTGCCCCCCTAGGCTCTATCCTGAGCTTCAGTGACCTCCTTAAACAGTGGACTCTGATGGGGTAGGTACTTACGCCAGACTCTTCCTATTCCCCATTCCAAACTTCCAGCCTGGGAGGAAGGTCCAGGCTTTGTTATTTTTCTTTACTCCCTTCCAGACTTGGCCATTGCAAGGATTGAGTGGCTCAATGGTTTGGGCTTGGAGAAATGGTGACTGCTGTTTAGGGAATTGATGGCTGGAGGAAGAGAAGCAGAATGGCAAGGAAGTGAGCAGATAGATACAAAGGACACTCACCCACTCTCATAATGTCATATATACACAACCTCAAATCACACACAAGTATGACCAGCTTTCATATACATGCTGACACAATCCGATCAGAGTATCCCCCTTGTTATAGGGAGAGAGGGGGGACAACGCCATAGAAATAGCTAGATTACTAATGAATCCCTCTATGATAGAATCATAGGATCACAAGGGGCAGGTACATAGTAAGCGCTTTGGTCTGACCTCAGCTATTTTTCCTTACAGACAAGGAAACTGAGGCTCAATGACTTGTCCAAGGTCACATGGAAAGGTGGTGTCTGATCCCAGGGGGTCCACCTTCCAGCCAGGGAAGGCGTTTTCCATTGTAACATAGATGCAGCCCCAACTTATTAAGTTTTCTGTGTGTATTCTTATCTAGCTCACTCAGCTATGATATATTCTAAAGTTGCCTGGGGGCTGCTGGCCCAGGATGGATGCATCTGGAGAAGACTCCAGCTCCCCTCACACCCACTGGGTCCCAGACCTGTCTCCTAGTTCTGGATAGGACTACTCTGGCTGCTTTACATGTCAGGGAGACTAGAACAGACAGTTGAGAAATTAGGTCCCCATGGAAGGTGATTGCCACTCGCATCCCCATATCCCTTTTCTATGTATCTAAGCACCAGGAATTTCTATGTTATCAAGAAACCCTGTAGTTAAATTTAAGGAAGGTAAAGACAAGTTTCTATTCCTTAAGCTCAAGAACTGGACTAATTGTCCCTTGCTATATCACGGTTCACTTATTGCAGCTTCACTGTATTGTGGATTAAAAAATATATCTAATGCCTTATCACAAAGTTTTTGCTATACACAATGGAAATGCAGTTTGCCACTATCACTTACCCAAAGGTGACCAACCACAGTGCTGTGTTCTGTATCCCCCACACTGAATGGCTCAGTGACTAGCATCCGACTGCTTGCCCTCCCGTTACTTTGTGGATTTTTACCCATTGCCACGGTCTCTGGAACGTAACTCCAGCGATAGGTGAGGGATCACTGTGTGTGTGTATATATATGTAATCATGAGTCTGGAAATGTACTCATAGCCAGAGATGCTATGTAAATACACACATATGTGTACATATGAAGCATGTAGTCACAGATCAACCCCTTCAACTACCAAACAGAGATTATAATCTTTTCTCTGGCTACTTATCAAGAGATCACAGATTGGCAGGATCTCAGGAACTGTCCAGCCCAATATATGCTTTCATAGGAAACCCCTGCAGAGCACTTCTCACATAAGATCATTCAGTCTCTGCTTGGATACTTCCAGGGGTGAGGAACTCATTACTTGTTAAGGCAGACAATTTCACTACTGGTTAGTTTTTTTTAACATAATGAACCATAATGTGATATATTATGAAATTATGTGGTATAACATGATATTATATCACACATTGTCAGATGTTTATCAGCATCTCATAGCTAAGTGACTTTGTTCAACTGTTTGCACAACAATGAGATTGGAGGGAAATTGCTCAAAGAAAACATCCAGCCCTTTCCCACAGACAGCATATTTGCATGAGGTCAACACATTTAAGTAATAAGATACTGAGGCAAATGTGAAATAATGATCAAATATACTTCGTGTTTGCAGGCGTTCTTTATGCTCTAATAATCTTCCAGCCTTCTCACACACCAACTTTGCCTATAGAAATTCTCTCTGGTTCAAATACCATCTCCTTCATGAAGCCTTCCTGGATTCCTCCTGCAAGTAGTGCTTGCTTTCTCTTTTAAACCCAGTACAGGATTCTTCTGTCCTTACATAGTCATCATCTTCAGTTTTGTAGTATCATTTCCCTAGATTTTATAATAATAGCATTTATACAATACTTTAAGGTTTATAAAACAACTCATGTATGATCATATTTGTAAGGCATTTAGTACAGGGACAGAGTAGGTGCTTAATAAATGCTCCAGAGGGGCAGCTGGGTGGCTCAGTGGTCAGAGAACTAGACTTGGAGATGAGAGGTTTTGGTTCCAATCTGGCCTCAGATACCTCCTAGCTGTGTGACCCTGGGCAAGTCACATAAGCCCAATTACCTAGTCCTTACCACTCTTCTGCCTTGGAACCAACATACAATATTGATCCTAAGATGGAAGGTAAGGGCTTTTTTTCCCCCTCTTTCCCTTACTTTGATCCTAACAGCAACCCTTGAAGGAAGGGAATATTATTATTCCCATTTTGTAGTTAAGGAAATAGGCTGTCTGGGCTGAAGTGACTTGCCCAAGGTCACACAGCTAAGTGTCTGTGTTGGCATTCAAACTCAAGTCTTCCTGACTCAAAATCCCATGCTCTATCCACTTCACCATACTTCCTCCTTCATATTAGGAAGTTTTTCCTTACATTAAGCCTAAATCTGCCTCTCTCCAGCCCCTACTTATTGTTTTTGATCCTGTCCTCTTTGGCCAAACAGAACAAGTGTAATCCCTTGTCCACAAGATAGTCTTTCGAATAATTGAAGACAGTTTCCATGTCCTTCCTAAATCTTCTCTTATTTTTTTTCCTTTAGTAAGGTATTTATTTAACTTTTAAAATTTATTAGTTTTTAGTATTCTTTAAAAAATTGGATTTCCAAAATCTCTTCTTCCTTCTCACCCTTCCTCCACCCATTTAAAAGACAAGCAATTTGATACCTATTATACCTGTGAAACCATGCAAAACATACATCTCTATCAGCCACATTGCAAAAAATCTCAAGAAAAATAAAGTGAGAAATTATGTTTCCATTTGCATTCCGAGCTCCTCAGTTCTTTCTCTCTCTGGAGGTGGATGGTGTGTTTTCATCATGAATCCTTTGGGATTGTCTTGGATCATTATATTGATTAGGGTAGCTAAGCCTCTCCCGGCTGACCATCATTACAAGTGTTGTTAGGTTGTACAGTGATCTAGTTCTGCTCACTTCACTTTGCATCAATTCATATAGCTCTTAGCAGGCTTTTTAGGCTTCTCTTTTCCAAGCTATACATCCCTGGTTCCTTCAAATGACCCTTGAATGAGCTGGTCACTGTCTGAGTCAACTACATCCATGAACCATGCTTTAGAGTGAGTCTTAGAGGGTAATGGGAAAGGGGAAGGGACAGGCTTGTCATCAACAAACAGCCTTCGAAGGGTAATGGATTTGGAATCAGGAGACCCAAGTTCCAGTTCAACAACTCAACAGATACTCATTAAGCACCCATTACTACGGGACAGAAGCAGTACTAGGTACTGAGGATACAAAGACATACATGAAATAGCCCTTGCTCGTGGGATTTAGTTACATTCTACCCTCCCACTGTTTGAGTTCCACATGTTTTCTATTATAAATTGTTTGACCTTGCGCAAATTACTACTCTCTGAGGCTCAATTTTCTTCTCTGCAGAATGGGAATAGTTTGTGCACTACTTACTTCAAAGGTTTGTTATAAAACTAGAGAAATAGTAGCTATTCATTATTAATGACCTGAAAGCAGAAGAACCAAGTCTCTTTGTTTTCATCTCTTCTTCCTTCCTTCCTTCCTTCCTTCCTTCCTTCCTTCCTTCCTTCCTTCCTTCCTTCCTTCCTTCCTTCCTTCCTTCCTTCCTTCCTTCCTTCCTTCCTTCCTTCCTTCCTTCCTTCCTTCCTTCCCTCCTTCCTCCCTCCCTCCCTCCCTCTCTCCCTCCCTCCTTTCCTTCCTCCCTCCCTTCCTTCCTCCCTTCCTCCCTTCCTTCCTTCCTCCCTTCCTCCCTTCCTCCCTCCCTCCCTCCCTCCCTCCCTCCCTTCCTCCCTTCCTCACTGCCTCCCTCACTCCCTCCCTCCCTCCCTTCCTTCCTTCCTTCCTTCCTTCCTTCCTTCCTTCCTTCCTTCCTTCCTTCCTTCCTTCCTTCCTCCCTTCCTCCCTTCCTCCCTCCCTCCCTCCCTCCCTCCCTCCCTCCCTTCCTTCCTTCCTTCCTTCCTTCCTTCCTTCCTTCCTTCCTTCCTTCCTTCCTTCCTTCCTTCCTTCCTTCCTTCCTTCCTTCCTTCCTTCCTTCCTTCCTTCCTTCCTTCCTTCCTTCCTTCCTTCCTTCCTTCCTTCCTTCCTTCCTTCCTTCCTTCCTTCCTTCCTTCCTCTTTAGAGCCCTGGGCTCTCTGCATGGGGTCTTATGAATAGAGTACAGGAATGGAATCCAGTTCAAGTTCAGATCCAGGCTCTCCTCCTTTCCCCCTCTAGGCCCTCAGCCCACAAAGGGTGAGCAGCAAAGGTAAGTTGCCTAGGAGCTGGAAACCCAAAGGTTCATTTCAAGGACTACTCCCTTCTCCTCCCCAAACTTCCCTACTTTTCTTCTTTATACCTTTGCTATTTTTTTTTCTTTTTTGAGCAAGTGGCTTCCTTATTGGGAGAGATAATTAGATTTGGGCCTGAAATGATGAAAAGCTATCGGCCAGTTGTGAGGCAGATGCCTTTGAAGCTGGGAGTCCTGTGAAGATGGTGGGTGTTGGAAGAGACACTTACTCAGACCTGCTTCCTGATGCCTTAGAGGGGAGAGGGAGGCAGGGAGGCCCAGGAGAGAATTGCCAAACACTCAGTCAAAGGCCCCAGTGGGGTTAAGGAGAGGCTTAAAGCTAGCCCCTCTAGGTTATGGCTAGCTCACCTTTAGGGATGAGCTTGTGTGAAAGAGAATTGAAGTCAGAATCCCTGGATCCCATTTCTGCCCCTTACTGACTGTCTGACATAGGGAAAGTTACTTAGCAGAGTGCCAGACCTAGAGTTGGAATGACTTGAGTTCAAATCTGACCTTGGACATCTTCTAGCTGTATGACACTGGGCAAGTCATTTCCCTATTTACCTACCCCTTGCCATTGTTCTTTCTTAGAGTTGATGCTAAGATAGATGGTAATGGTTTAAGGGGGAAAAGCAATGAAAAAAGAGAAAGGAAAGGAAGGAAGGAAGAAAAGAAGGAAGGAAGGAAGGAAGGAAGGAAGGAAGGAAGGGAGGAAGGAAGAAAAGAAGGAAGGAAGGGAGGGAGGAAGGAAGGAAGGAAGGAAGGAAGGATGAAAGAAAGAAAGAAAGAAAGAAAGAGAGAGAGAGAGAGAAAGAAAAGAAGGAAGGAAGAGAGAGAAAGGAATAAAGAGAGAGAAAGGAAGGAAGGAAGGAAGGAAGGAAGGAAGGAAGGAAGGAAGGAAGGAAGGAAGGAAGGAAGGAAGGAAGGCAGTTACTTGACCTTTCTGGATCTTAATATCATTCCCTGTCAAACAGCAGATAGATTCCTTATTTGTTACATGATTATTGTAAGCTTAAATGAGATAACCGTAAAATTCTTTCTAAATCCTAATGTCCTATAGAAAGTCACCTATTATTTAAGGGTCTGTATGTATGTTGGAGAGTGTCCATGTCTGGTTATCCCTCTGCATGAGAATTAATCTGGGCCCAGGCCTGAAAGACACAGCAACTAGATCTGGCATTGCTGATGGGTTTGTCTGCCTGGTCTCTGGGTCTCATCCCAGCTTCCTCTCTCTCTTGCTCAGAAGTCTCTCTATAGTATAGATGAAATGTTTCCCAGATCCTCTGGGAAGCAGCGGATCACGCCACCATTTGTACAGTGGAATGAATTGGAGTCAGGAGCCTTGGGTTCAAGTCTTAACTTTGGCTCTTACAAGGTGTGTGACCATAGGCAAGTTAGCTTCTTGCAAAGGGAGGATAATAATAATCTTGTTCTCTGGGTTGTTGTAAGGAAAGCACTTTTAAAGTCATTAAGTGCTTGAACGATGGGAGTTATTATCATTGTCATAATAATAGCTAGCATTTATAAAGCACTTTAAGGTTTACTGCGAATGGGTTGAAGAGAAAAATTTGTTCCGAAGGCCATGAAGGCAGCTGAGGCAGATGCTGAGGAGTGCTTAGAGCTCTGTCAGTCACTGAGGAAGCTGAGGTCAGGCACAGCATCTTGGGCCATCGCCAGTGGTCTTGACTTGCCTTGCCACTGGACTTGGATAACCCTGGAAGAGAGAGTGAAGCAGATGGCTTTGTGCAGCTCCGCCTGACCAACAAGTCAACCCTGTGATGTCAGTGGTGGTCCTCTTTGAAATCAAACAAGGTTGGCCAAACAATTTATGCATGTTATCTCATTTGAGCCTCACAACCACCCTGTGAAGGAGGTGCTTTTATCATCTCCATTTTACAGATGAGGAAATTGAGACTGTGAAAATTTAAGGACTTTCTCAGGATTATACTGCTAATAAAGTTAAAAAAAATGTTTTTAAACCCTCTGTCTTAGAACAGATACTAAGTATCCATTCCAAGGCAAGAAGAGTAAGGGCTAGACAACTGGGGTTAAGTGACTTGTCCAGGGTCACACAGCTAGAAAGTGTCTGAAGGAATTTGAACCCAGGACTCTCCATCTTAAGGCGCCCTCCATTCCTGCTCTTCCACACCAGCTAGTAAGTTGAATTCAGGTCTTCCTGACTCCAAAGCCAACACTCTAGCCACTGTACCGCCTCAGAGTTGTTATTATTCTTTAATCAAGCTGAGCTCTGGATGCCTAGCCTAGCCCCAAGCTTGAATGAGCCCTTCTTTGACCCCATGGTCTCTGCTCAGATGTCCCTGACCCAATCATGACTGATGTGAGCCTTTAGGCTGAGTCCACTGGCCCTTTGGCTTTGCCCCGTGCCCATTAATTCTGCCCAATTAGCCTTGCCTGTTTGCTTTCCCAGCCAGTGCCTGAGGCCACCCTGGTGGGGGGTGGGGAGGGGAGGATCATTGCGGCAGGCAGTGGTCCCTGGGCTAAGCCGTGCAGGTGGATCTCAGGAAACGGCCTCCCACTTCCCTCAGCTGCTAATGAGCCGGCAGCCCTGAGCTTCTCAGACACACACACCACTCACCCCCGGGAGGCTTCTCACAGAGAGCTAATGAGCAGGGAAATGGACCAAGCAGGGAAGAGGGGGAGAAGGAGAGATGGAGGAGGTGGAGCCTGGATCAGCCTGCTGAGTGTGCAAGAGGGGATGAGAGAGCTCACTGTGAGTGTGGAAGGGGCAAAGTTTATCCCGAGGGTGCATGGGACTGAATTTGGGGGCTTCCCTGGACCTGGGGTATGTGTGTGGGCACAGCGCCCTCTCTGTGTGTGCCCCAGCCCACGTGCGGCTCCGAGGTCCTCCGAAACTAGACCTGGGTGAGGGCGGGGCACAGGTGAGGAAGACACACTCTGTGTGTGTGTGTGTGTGTGTGTGTGTGTGTGTGTGTGTGTGTGTGTGTGTGTGTGTGTGTGAAGTCTCTGGGTCACCCCTCCCTCCTCCACATTCTCTTTCTAATCATTCATCATACAAACAACCGTCTACAATTACTCCATCTCTTGACTCTGGGTATTTGCTCAGGCTGTCCCCCATGCCCAGAATACCTTCTTCCTCTCTTCCTTTAAGGCCCAGCTAAAATCCCATCTTTCTTAGGAAACCTTTCCTGAACCTTCTTAATTCTAGAGCCTTTCCTCCCCTAATTATTTTCTATTTATCTTATATACAGCTCGATTTCTATGGACTGTATTTGTATGTCATCTCCTCAACTAGATGGCAAGCTCCTTGAAGGCAGAGACTGTCTTTTATCTTTTGTATCCCCATTGCTCTTCTTCTTCTCTTCTTCCTCTTCCTCCTCCTCCTTCTCCTTCTTCCCCTTCCCCCTTCTCCTCCTCCTTCTTCTCCCTCTCCTTCTTCCCTTTTCCCTTCTCCTCTTCCTCCTTCTTCTCCTTCTCTTCTTCCTTCTCCTTCTCCTTCTTCCCCTTCTTCTCCTCCTCCTTCTCCTTCTTCCCCTCCCCCTTCTTCTCCTCCTCTTTTTTTTCTTCTACCTTACCTTCTGTCTTGGAATCAATATTAGGTGTTGGTTCTAAGGTAGAAGAGTGGTAAGGGCTAGGCAAAGTTTAAGTGACTTGCTCAGGGTCACACATCTAGGAAATGTCTGAGGCCACATTTAAATCCAGGACTTCTCTAGGTCTGGCTATCTACTGAGTTATCTAGCCCTCTCTTGGTTTTTTTTTTTTCTGAACTCCTTTCTCTTCTGTCCCCATACTTAAAATTCCATTCTTCCTACCCTAGTAATTGTACTAGCCTTCTCAAGAAGAAGGTCTAGGGGCAGCTAGTTAGCAAAGTGGATGGAGAGCCAGGTCTGGAGATGGGAGGTCCTAGTTCAAATGTGGCCTCAGACACTTCCTAGTTGTGTGACCCTGGGCAAGTCACTTAATCCTGTATGCCTAGCCCTTGTCATTCTGTCTTAGAGTTGTTACTAAGACAAAAAGTGTTAAAAAAAAAACAAGAAGAAAAGAAGGGCTCCCTTTCTGCTTTTAACTTCTCCCTCTGTTATTCCTCCTTTACCAGCTGCCTAAAAGCTTCCTACAACTCAGTTCTACTCCTATTTCTCCCGTTTTGAAATCTCCCAAGCTTCCTGCTTTGCCATAGAAGGAAGTCACATTGAATTTGGAGCTGTAAGCAATCCTGAGTCCATCTACTCTAAAGTCTTTATTTTTTACAAATGAGGAAACTAAAGGCCCAAGAAAAGGGAAGTGATGTGTCCAAGGTGACACAGGTAAACAGACATCAGAATTTGAATTCAGATCTTCAGATTCCATATCTAATGCTCTTTATATGCCATACTGCCTCTGTCTTACCCAACTCCCTGTACCTTCTTAGCCTTTAATGTGAGTCTAGCACTGCAGAGATGGATCAAGGCTGGAGAGCCAGAGGTGGTTATATATAATGGCAGGTGGTAGGCATGGAGTGGGGAGTGGCAGATGGGGTATTGAGGGCTGAGCAATGGGCCATAGGTGTGGAGTGAAGAGTGGTATGGAGAGATGGCAGCCTCTGGGGGGACAGACTAGGGCATAGATTACTAGAATCCCAGAGCAGACGGGGACTCGGTGGGCATTGAGACCTGCTCATACCTGGCTAGCCAGAGGTTAACTCCTCACCTCTTACTTAAGTTCTCTCCAGGGACCTTCCCCTCAAGTAGACAACTCCAGCCTGGAGCCTGGCCCAGCTGCCAACCTCTGGAATTCAATACCCCCAGGAGTCTTGGCCAAGTCAATTAGTATTGGCATCACTAGGGCTAAGTAAAAGGCTCTCTTTAAACAGGAGGTGATAAGTGCTTCTCTGTGGGGAGGGTGTTAAGGAGGGAGGCTGCCCTGCCCAGGGCTGGGCATTCTTTCCACAGTAAGGAGGAAAGCCCTAGAGTTCAGCTTCTCTGCAATCTAGAGAGACACTGAGAGGGGGTAGATAGAGTTTTGGAGTCAGAAATACCTGGGTTCAGGTCTTGTCCCCAGATCCTTCCAGCTGTGTGATCATAAGTCAGTCACTTTCCCTCTCTGAATTTATTTCCTCATCTTATAAAATAGGATAACTAATACCTGGAATAGATAGACAGACAGACATGATGTGTGTGTGTGAGAGACAGAGAGAGAGAGAGAGAGAGAGAGAGAGAGAGAGAGAGAGAGAGAAAGGGAAAGGGAGAGAGAGACAGAGGCAGAGAGAGACAGAGGCAGAGAGAGACAGAGACAGAGAGAGGGAGAGAGAGGAGAGACAGAGAGAGGGGGAGAGACAGAGACAGAGAGAGACAAAGAGAGAAATTCCTCCTTAGGTCAGGGACTGTCTTTTCTCTTTTTGTATATCCAGTGCTTAGCATAGTGCCTGGGAACAGAGTAAGCACTTAGTAAATGATTGATTGATTGATTGATTAGTGGTCTGAATGTGGAGTTTGCTAGCATCAAAATCTCACCTGTCAGATCCTAGAGCATTTCTCACCTCACCTAGTTGTTGTGGAGCTCAAACAACAGTCAGGCAAAGCCATTGAGTGTTTGAATCCAGCTTGTGGGACCTCCACCATAGCTCTCCGCTCACAGAACCTTAGTTTAAGTCTGGGACTAACTAGGTCTTCCTCTTCTCCAATTCCTCCTTCATACAACTACCTGAATCCATCCACTGAGGCACTGGGACAAGTCACTCCCTCACCCTTCTATGGCTCCTGACTACCGCTGGGCTAAATATAAAATCCTGTGCCTGGCATTTATGACCTTCTGCAATTGGACTCCAATCTAGCTGCTTCTTCAGCCTTACTTCTAGTAAGTATGCTTCCTCTCCCAGGTGTTAGTACTTTTCCTCCTCCTGAAATTATCTTGTACAGAGCATCCCAAAAGACAGCTTGTATTTACTTATCTGCTAACTTGTATTCTGAAGTAGAAAGGAAGCTCCTCAAAGAGGACTGCTTGATGTTTTTGTCTTTGTATCCTGGCGCTTTGTACGGCACTTCTAACAGACATTTAATAAAGGCTGTTCAGCTGCTTTAGCTGGACTGCCACTTCTTCCAAGAAGTCTTCTCCATCACCACAGCCCAGAGGTCTCGGACCTCAAGCGTCACTTGGTTCTTAGTTCTCTTAGAGTCCTTATTGAATAATGATTTTAAAATAATTTTGTCTTATTCTTAATAGATGTTATTTTGTTGATTATATTATTAATATATTTTACATTATCGAATATTTTTGCATAGCTTAGATTTTTTCTGAATCCCTGAGAGCCATTGCTTGTAACAAAGACTTTTTTTAATTTTGAAAATTTCAGCAATACATTCCTCCATAATCTGTAATTATATATGACTTCCACATCTGTGAACCCTTGACTTGGGCAAATATCATTCCTTGGTGTCAAGCTGGTTCTTTGTAATCTTGTAACTTTTTCTCTCTCTCTTTTTTAAGGCCTTACCCTTTGTCTTAGAACTGATACAAGTATTGGTTCCAAGGCAGATGAATAGTAAAGACTAGGCAATGGAGGTTGAGTCACACAATTAGAAAGTATCAGTCCAGATTTGAACCCAGGTCCTCCATATTCCAGACTTGACTCTCTATCTACTGAGCCACCCAGTTGCCCTTGAAACATTTATTTGTTTTAAGCCCTTACCTTTCGCCTTAGAATCAATGCTGTGTATTGATTCCAAGGAGGAAGGGCAGTAATGGTTAGGTGACTTGTCCAGGGTCACACTGCTAGGAAGTGTCTGAGGCCAAGTTGAACCCAAGTCCAGCAGCCTCTGCAACATTCCTTTTTGTTTGCTTTGTTGATGTTGTTTCCAGTTCCATTATTATAGTTACTGAATATATTGTTTTCCTGGTTCTGATTTCACTTTGTATCATTTCATAGAAGTCTTCTCGTGCTTCTCCATAATCATCATATTTGTCATCTCTTACAACACCGTTGTACATTACATTTACGTACCACAATTTAACCAGTCATTCCTCAAGCAATAGGCATCTTACTTTGTTCCGGTTCTTTGCTATCACAAAAAGTGCTGCTATAAATATTTCCAGGGGCTTTCTTCTTATCACTGGCCTCCTTGGGGTATAAGCCCAAAAGTCAGAGGGTATAGATATTGTAGTCATTTCATTTGCATAACACCAAATTGCTTTCCATAATGGAAAATGTCTACTAATTCACAGCTTTCTTCAAAATACATTAGTGTGCCTATCTTTCCATGGTCCCTCCAACATTAACTCTTACTTTCTGTCATCTCTGCCAATTTTCTAGGTGTTATATTACTTCTAGGATCTATGATTTCCTTGCCGGGGAAAACTCACCTACCTAGGCAGATTGTGGCCCCTGTATGCCTGATTAGGTGATCCATCTCGGATTTCTATACATAAATGTATAAATTTATGTATTTATAGATGTATTGTCTAAGCATTTTATTTTGTGGATGAAAAAATTAAGGCCCAGGGAAGCAGAGTGACTTCTCTCAGAGTCACACAGCTAGTAAATTACAGAACTGGGACTTGAACCCAGGTTTGGGGATTCCAAGCTCAGTGTTCTTTCAATTTCTCCTTGGCATGCATTTCTTTATGAGTCGAGTCTCCTTTATCCTATTTCTAACCTCCCCACCTCCCCTCAGACTATTTGCTCCCTGAGGGTTGGTAATGTTTCCTTCACAGATGATATGTGCACAATATATGCTCAGTAAGTATATTTAGGCAACCAGATAGCACAGCAGATGGCATGCTGGACCTGGAGTCCAGAAGACCTGAGTTCAAATTTGATCTCAGACACTTCCTAGCTGTATGACCTTGGGCAAGTTACATAACCCTGCTGGTTTGGTTTTTTTTAATCTATAAAATGAACTGGAGAAGGAAATAGCTTCCATTCCAGTATCTTTGTCAAGAAAAGCTCAAATAGGGTAACCAAAAATCAGACATGACTGAACAATGACAAGTTTATGTAAGTATACTTAGAGTCAAGAGACATGGGTTTGAAATCCACTTTGCTACTTACTGGCTGAGTGATCCTGGGTAAGTCACTTAACCTCAGTTTCTTGATCCTTAAGTATAGTAACAATACTGCGATGGATCCAGGATCTAATCCATGTAGATTCTTTTTCCATAAGCCTACCAATCAAAGGGGCTTCACCCAACATGTTGGGTATCTTCCTTGAGTTCTCTTGTGGATGCCAACGAGGCATGTCTATCAGTTACCACTGTGGGACCAACCCATCTCTTTTTCCTGCCCATACATACAGATAGGGGCCAGCTTGTAAGAGGGGATACTGTGGCATATGTAACACCTCCCTCACTGTGTTGTTGTGAGAATCTATAAGCCTGTGTTGTCATTGTAAACATCTGTGTACAAAGCGATGGAGCAGTGAAATGCTAAAGAAATGTGGGTTCTAGTGATTTATAATGGATTGAATTGGATTAAATATTATATTCTGCACTGCCCTATCTCCCCACCCCAATCCTTGGCTACAGAGCTAGGTGACATAGTAGATGGAGCCTTGGACCTAGAATGAAAAAGACCTGAGTTCAAACCAGCCTCATACTTATTAGCTACGTGACCCTGGGCAAATCACTTTACCTCTTCCTGTTCAATTGTCAAATGGAAAAATAATAGCACCTTCCTTCCAGCATCATTGTGAGGATCAAAGGAGGTAATAATTGTAAAGTTCTTAGCACATGGTAGGCACTTAAATGCTTGTTCCTTACCTATATTACCCCAGAGTAATGGAAACTCCCTGGGAGTAAGAACCACAGATTCAGAAAGCTGGGGTATATGCTCTGTCTTTGATTTGCCATGTGGCTTGGGGCAAGTCCCTTCTTCACCTCAATTTCTTCCCTTGTAAAATATGGGTAATTGGAGAAGGTATAGGAATCTGTGCAAGATAGAGTTAGCAGAACTACAGTAATTACCATAATGACTTCAGAAATGAATACAACCTTGAAAGACTTCTGAACTTTGATCAAGGCATGTTCGATTGTGAGTGATGGGAAAGCTTCTTGGAAGAGAAGTGGTGGACTCTAGGTGCAGAATTAGGCATACCTTTATAGCAGTAGCCAAGATATTGGCTTCTTTTGCTGAACCTCATTTGGTTTTTTAAAAGGGAGACTGATGAGGGTCTAGGGCAGTGATGGTGAACCTTTTAGAGACTGTGTGCCATGTACCCTGGCCCTTCCCTCCTCCCTGTCTTGTCTTACCTCAGACAGGGGTACAAGGGCTCCCATTGGGCTACTGGGCAGAGGGGCAGGTGAAGGGAAAAAATGTCCTCAGCACAGTGGAGAGGGGGAAGGGAGCAGCTCCTCTAAGTCCCTCTGCCTTTCTAGTAACAGACTCTGGTGGGCAACAGCTTTTGTACCCACAGAGAAGGCTCTGCATGCCTTTTTGGCACATGCGCCATAGGTTTACTGTTACAGGTCTAGGAAAGGGTTATGGAATAACTGTGATAGTGATATGAAAAATTAACAAGCTATTCAAAAAGAAAACCAAAATAAAAGAAAGGTGAACTGTGGATCATACCCAGGCACAAAAGGGCCTGGAGGTTTGGGGAAGTTGAGGAAAAAGAAAAATGCACTCAACTTGCTATGGGGGCTGGGCAGCTGCCCTCACCTCCCCATTAACTCAAATGTAGTTAATGAAGACCCCCTCCTCTGAATGTCACCCAGATGGAGCGGCCAGGCAATGGTGATTTAAGTACAAAGTTTGCAAATGTTGGGCACTGTAATGAATGCCTAATTCCCCAGCTTTGTCAGCACTGAGAATGAGCCTGGATTACTTTATAGTTTCTGCTAACAGGTTTCATGAATTTTAATGGCCTCTTTCTCTCTCTTTTAATCAGCAGAATTAAAAGATCTCTCTATACCACCACCCCCTCCTTTCAGGCCCACCCTTAGGGCCTTTCTACTTCCTGCCTCTTATGAGAAATGCTGGCCGCCTGGTATATTTGGAAGAGAACCTAGCCTGTGGGGAGGTGGTTGGCTTGGGTTCCAGTCCTCACCATACCCCTGGATGACCCTGGAATCTTGGAAAATTTCCTTCCCTTCTCTAGACCACCATTTCCCCATTTGTAAAATGTAGGTAATTAGACTCAATCTAAGGGCTCTCTTAGTTCTAATATTCTGTGTTCTAAGGGCCCTCCCATCTCTGAGAGTCTCTGTTTTAAGGGCTCTTTCATATTCCTCATTCTAAGGAAGGTCTTTTCCAGCTGGGACATTCTGTTTCTCCAAATGCCAATCAGTTCTAATAGTCTCTGTTCTAAGGGTCCTTCCAGCTGTGATATTCCTGCACTCTAAGGGTCCTTCCAGCTGTGATATTCCTGTACTCTAAGGGTCCTTCCAGCTGTGATATTCCTGCACTCTAAGGGTCCTTCCAGCTGTGATATTCCTGTACTCTAAGGGTCCTTCCAGCTGTGATATTCCTGCACTCTAAGGGTCCTTCCAGCTGTGATATTCCTGCACTCTAAGGGTCCTTCCAGCTGTGATATTCCTGCACTCTAAGGGTCCTTCCAGCTGTGATATTCCTGCACTCTAAGGGTCCTTCCAGCTGTGATATTCCTGCACTCTAAGGGTCCTTCCAGCTGTGATATTCCTGCACTCTAAGGGTCCTTCCAGCTGTGATATTCCTGCACTCTAAGGGTCCTTCCAGCTGTGATATTCCTGCACTCTAAGGGTCCTTCCAGCTGTGATATTCCCGCACTCTAAGGGTCCTTCCAGCTGTGATATTCCCGCACTCTAAGGGTCCTTCCAGCTGTGATATTCCTGCACTCTAAGGGTCCTTCCAGCTGTGATATTCCTGCACTCTAAGGGTCCTTCCAGCTGTGATATTCCTGCACTCTAAGGGTCCTTCCAGCTGTGATATTCCTGCACTCTAAGGGTCCTTCCAGCTGTGATATTCCTGTACTCTAAGGGTCCTTCCAGCTGTGATATTCCTGCACTCTAAGGGTCCTTCCAGCTGTGATATTCCTGTACTCTAAGGGTCCTTCCAGCTGTGATATTCCTGCACTCTAAGGGTCCTTCCAGCTGTGATATTCCTGCACTCTAAGGGTCCTTCCAGCTGTGATATTCCTGCACTCTAAGGGTCCTTCCAGCTGTGATATTCCTGCACTCTAAGGGTCCTTCCAGCTGTGATATTCCTGCACTCTAAGGGTCCTTCCAGCTGTGATATTCCTGCACTCTAAGGGTCCTTCCAGCTGTGATATTCCTGCACTCTAAGGGTCCTTCCAGCTGTGATATTCCTGCACTCTAAGGGTCCTTCCAGCTGTGATATTCCTGCACTCTAAGGGTCCTTCCAGCTGTGATATTCCTGCACTCTAAGGGTCCTTCCAGCTGTGATATTCCTGCACTCTAAGGGTCCTTCCAGCTGTGATATTCCTGCACTCTAAGGGTCCTTCCAGCTGTGATATTCCTGCACTCTAAGGGTCCTTCCAGCTGTGATATTCCTGCACTCTAAGGGTCCTTCCAGCTGTGATATTCCTGCACTCTAGGGGTCCTTCCAGCTGGGACATTCCTGCACTCTAAGGGTCCTTCCAGCTGTGATATTCCTATATTCTAAGGGTCTTCCAGTCGTGATATTTCTGTGTTGTAAGGGCCCTGTTCCTGCTGTAATATTCCTTTGTTATAAGGGCTTTTCCAGCTGTGATATGCCATGTTCTAAGGGCCTTATCCAAAGAAGAATCTATGTTCTAAGGTTTTTCCATATCTGACTTTCTATGGTTCCCTTTATGAGACTTAAGTCCTTATGCCATCCTTCCCCCAGCAAAGGAGGAGGAGGAGGAGGAATTTTATTAAAGAGAGAAAGAACACAGACAAGTAAATAGGGTTTAATAAATTCTTTTTTTAAAAACCCTTCTTCCATCCTAGAATTAATACTATGTATTGGTTCCAAGGCAGAAGAGCAGTAAGGGCTAGCCAATGGGTGTTAAGTGACTTGCCCAGGGTCATACAGCTAGGGCGTGTCTGAGGTCAAATTTGAACCCAGGACCTCCCAAGTCTCTGGGCCTGGCTCTCAATCCAGTGAGCCACCCAGCTGCCCTCAGTAAATTCTTATTGACTATTTCCATCAGGCTGGGTTGTTCAAGGTTCCATGGAAATGCTCCAGATAACAAGTGTTTGGAGTTCAGGGGAGACACATAAGAATTGGAGCGGACTCAGAGAAGGCTTCCTGAAAGAGGGTTGGGCAGGAGCCTCAGTTAGGACTCTCTCCTTCTTGCTAAAAGTGAGCATTCCTCCTGTCCCTAGATTGAATTCAGTTTGGTCTACAGCTTCTGATCCCCCTTTCAGGAGATGGGAAAATGAAGCCCCTAAAAAGGGGTGATTTGCCTCTGATGGCTTGTCACATAGCAAGCCAGAGGCAGTGTGTCATAACCAAAGCCTGGGCTTCTGAGGCTCCATCCACTAGAGAAGAGAGAATGGAATTGGAGAAGCCAGAGTGAGGGGGAAGGGAAGAAGAAGCCTCTTGGAAAACTTTGCTCCTGCGGCAGAGCCCAGATTTACGAACTGTCAGGCAGCCATAAAGACACAGCCACATATTTCCCTGAATTTGGCAATTTCAAGGCAAGGAGGCACTGGGTAGCAGATATAGTGGTGCCAGTCTGTCAGTAGCAGCAGCAGCAAGAAGAGCAGGAGGAACCCTTCCCCCATCCAGGGCTCTTTCCAACCCTTCACCCCTGCTCCTGGCACACTCACAGGCCCAACCACTGTGTCTGTGCATACCTTATGCAATCAATCAATTATAAAGCAACACATTAGGTGCCAACTCTGTGCCACTAAGGTCCAAGGAAACAAAAGCAAAAATGAAATTGTTCCTATCCTCAAAAAGCTCACATTCAGGGGGCAGCTGGGTATCTCAGTGGATTGAGAGCTAGCCCTAGAGACGGGAGGTCCTAGGTTCAAGTCTGGATTCAGATACTTCCCAGCTGTGTGACCCTGGGAAGTCACTTGACCCTCATTGCCTAGCCCTTACCACTCTTCTGCCTTAGAACCAATACACAGTATTAATTCTATGATGGAAGGTAAGGGTTAAAAAAAAAAAGCTCACGTTCGAATAGAGGAGAAAACATGCTTAAATAGGCAGCATCCTATCCCACTTCTCTAAATCCTGCTCTTATTGACATTTGGGTCCCCCAGAGGGTGACTAAGTACTACTCTCTTCAGGGTTCATGGGGTAATATAAAACCTGTCCTCCTTCCCTTCCATCCTACTTTTCCCCCTTCTTCTTCTCCCCATGTCTCTCCTTCCCTCTCATTTCCTGTCATGAGCCCCTAGCAGAGTATTTCCCACTAATTATCAGCCAGTAGTCTCAATTACCTTTTAGTAAAGGTATTACTAAAATGGTATAACAAGATGGCACAACATATTTTCCCCAAAATCTGGGGTCCATAGGAAAGAGTGGGCTCAACCTCATAGTACAAGTTAATGAGGCACACATGGAGAACACACATGTACTGAAGGAATAACTTACAACTCTTGATCATTGGAGTTTCTTTTTCTCCCTTTGTAGAGCCCTTCTGTTCCCTTTTGGTATAGATCTCTGCTGGGTTCTACCTTTGTGGAATCCATAGTGATTCTTCTCTCTGGTGCAAATGCCAGGAATAAAACTGAGTAAGGACTATTATTATAGTGTCCATATGATCATATATTTGTTTTCATATGTTCATGTATTTGTGGTGACTGTATGTGCTCACATGTGAATAGTTGTCCAGATGTATAGGAGAATCTATGTGAGACTACATGTATTTATAGGTGGTCACAGCTATGAGGTAAGCTAGAGAGTGAGGCAAGTATTATTATTGCCACTGAATAAATGAGGATGTGGACTCAGAAAAGTTAAATGACTTATTCACATTCACCCAACTAACAAGTCTGAATCTTAACTTCTAAGTCTTTCCAGTTCAATCCATATCAATCGATATTTAAGTTTCTCCTACTGTCAGGGACTGTGCTGAACCCTGGGATATAAAAAGAGGCAAAGGCTAATCCCCTACCCTCAAGGAGTTTACAGTCTAATGGGGGAGACAATATGCAAACAAATGTACGCAAAGCAAGCTCTATTAGGAAGTAGCTAACAGAGAGAAAGCACTAGAATGAAGAGGGGCTGGGAAAGGCTTCCAGGAAAAGAAGAGATTTTAGTTGGGACTTAAGGGAAGCTGTGGAGCTCAGTAGGCAAAGTGGAGGAGGGAGAGTGTTTGGGGCAGGAGGGACAGCCAGAGGAGTGTGTCTGGAGGAAAGACATATAATGACTTGTTCATAGAAAGCTGGGACGTCAGTGTCACTGAAACAAAGAGTACCTGTTGGGGAGTAAGGTATAAAAAGGCTCTACTCTACTCTACTCTACTCTACTCTAAATACAACATAACATAATATAACATAACATAACATAATAATATATAAATATAATATGATATAATGTAATTAATATAATATAATATAATATAATATAATATAATATAATATAATATAATATAATATAATATAATATAATATAATATAATATAATATAATATAATATAGAGCCTAGATTATAAAGGACTTTGTATTTGATCCTGAAGGCAATAGGGGAGACACTGGAATTTATTGAGTTGGCGTGTGTGTGTATGTGCATGTATATGTGTATGTGTGACATAATTAGAGCTGGGCTTTAGGAAAATCCCTTTAGTGTCTGAATGGGAGATGGTTTGAAGTGGGGAGAGGCTTGAAGCTGGCAGACCCACCAGCAGGCTAGTGCAGTCGTCCAGGTGTGAGATGATGAGGGCTTGCACTAGAGAGGTGGTTGGGTTGACATGTTTGCCAATAGCACCCACAATGTGTTTGTGGGATCTTTTGGGAAAGGAGGAAGATCAGTGGGAAAGGTTTTGAATCATTTATTCCCTTCCTCTCCAAGCACAAGAAGCTAAGTCTGGCCTCCCTAAACTTGGAGCCTCTCTACCAATCCTAAAATTTGGAAATGAAATTCTAAGAGAACTCAGAAACCAGCTAGTCGATCTCCCTCCTCCCTCTACCTATTTCAGTTCGGCGAAAAACAGGGACCCAGTGAGGTAACTCAGTAACTTAACTAATGTCATACAGCTAAAAAGGAGAGAAGCTAAGGTTTGACCCTCGGGCTTCTAGCTCCAAATCTAGTGAGTGCTATGTCGATTATCCTATGATCCTGCCTCCCAGCACCAATCTTGGCCTCTGCCCTTCCTATCTCAAGCTGAGCCCAAACCCTTCAGATGTCTCCTCAGGGAGAATACAGGAAGATTAAGGGTTGGGGAGAAGGAAAGGGACCAGGACCAGAAAGTGTGAGCAAGGAAAAGGTAGAGGATCAAAGGGACAGCTGGAGAGTCAAAGAGGTACACACACACACACACACACACACACACACACACACACACACACACACACACACACACACAAAGAGTGACAGATAAGGAGAGAAAAATGAAGGATGCAGAGAGGGCAAGAATGACAGGAAATGAGAGGGAAGGAGAGACATGGGGAGAAGAAGGGAAAAATAGGATGAAAGGGAAGGAGGACGGAGATTAAGAGAGAGGAAGACTCAAACAGCAAGAAAGAACAAGAGCAGAGATGATGGAGAGCCAGGAAAGGGGGGGGGAGTGGGGGAAGGGAAAGAATAAGAGAGAAAATGACTGAGGGCAGAGGCGGGTGGGAGGATAAGGTGGGGGGAGTGGGGAAGAAAGAAGGGAGGGGTGGGGAAGGGGGAGAGAAGGACAGCAAGGAAGAAGGGAGGAAAATGACCGGGGGAGACACGGAAGAAAATCGACTGGAGATCCCAAAGCATGCCGTCATTTCATTTGTCCACCTGGGAGTAATGAGACTGTAATGTTATTTAATGTTCATTTTCTCTAGGAGGAAGAGCACGCGGCACGCGGCACACAGCCCCAGCCCAGGTCTTTCAGCTCCCACCCCACCACCCCCTTCTCCCCCTTTCTCCTTCTCCCTCCCCTTCCCCCTCCTCGGCCTCACTCGCGTGTACGTCTGCCGCCTCCTCATCCATCTCCGGAGACTCCAGTTGGCAGAGTCAGCTGGACAATTACCTAAATAGAGAGCATCAGTTCACAAGAAGCTGGGACGGCTGCCACTGAGGCCACCGGCCTCTAACTCCCCCCCCCCCAACCCCCTGCCCATGGCCCGGGTCCCCTGCCCTAGCAGGGGCGTGGAACATCGGCCAATCACAGAATGATCCAAGGGATCAAAAGCAGAAGCTATGCAGTCTTGGCATCCCAGACCCTTATTGGGGTTCAATGAATGACAAACTTTAGAATTATGGAGGGTTCCAATCTGAGAGCCTTTAGTAACTGTTAGGTGCAAGAGAAGAGTGAGTTATTATTTTATAGAACCTTAGAAACCATTGATGAAATGAATTCATGAAATCATCCATCCATCCAACATTACTAAGTGCCTCTATGTCAGGCGTGGTTCTAGGTGCTGGGAATACAGAGTCAGGAGCAAAACAACACCTGCCTTCAGGGAGCTTATAGTTTATCATCACGAGGGCTTACAAATAGCTCTGTGCTATGTTCTGAAGATCTGAAGACAAAAAAAAGAAACAGTCCCTGCCCTCAAGCAGTTTGCATTCAATTGTGGCACCATCTTAAAATCTTTGAACATTAAGATGGCCCAAACAACGAATCACAGCCTTTTAAACTAAAAGGATAAAGATAGCAGACCTTGCTGTGGTGCTTTAAAGCTTACAAAGGGCTCTTGTCCCACAATGACCCTGGGAGGGAGGAAGCTCCTGTGTTATGATGTTCATTTTTCAGAAGAAAAAGAATGAAACTTAGAGAAATTATAATACTTGCGTCACCCAGCTAGTACAATGAACATGGGAGATGGGACTGGAACTGGGGTCTAGTGGCTCCTTGTCTGGGAGGGGTCTTTATACTATATAAACTTTAAAAATCAAGGAATCTTGGAAAGCTTTGTAAGTATCAGCTCATCCTTTTTACTCATAGTCCCCACCCTGGTATAGGCTCTCATCTTCTCACAAAAGCCTGGACTATTTTTTAAACTCCTTCTTTCTGTCCTACTAACAACTCTAAGACAGAAAGTCAAGGACTAAGTAATCAGGGTTAAGTGACTTGCTCAGGGTCACATAGTTAAGAGGTATCTATCATTAGATTTGAACCCCAATCCTCCCAATTCTTTGCCTGGCTATCTACTTTGCCACCTAGTTACTTTTAATCCCTTCCTTTTAAACATGTGGAAGCTGAGGTTCAAAGAGGTTAAATGGATTGATTACACAGCTAGTTAGTATCTGAGACAGAATTTGAATTCAGAACATCCTGATTCCAAATCTATTCAGCAAGAGAGTTTATAAGCATGTCAGGACAGGGGTGGGAATAGGTGGGGCAGTGACCAAAGCTCCAAGGCCTGATGTCAGTAAGACTTGAGTTCAAATCTGGCCTCAAATACTTCAGTCACTTTACCATGTTGCCTCAGTTTCCTCATCTATAAAAATGAACTGGAGAAGGAAATGGCAAACCATGACAGTTTCTTTACCAAGAAAACCCAAAGTCAGGTAATTGAGAATTAGAGATGACTGTAAATGACTAAACAACAAAATTATGCGACATTTAAGCATGCGTGAGGCAAGAATCTTACATGTGGCATCCAGGAATGAGTGGATTTGTGCTACTGTGAATGTAGAGAAAGTTGGTATGTGTATATATGTATATATGTGCACATGTAAATGTGTGTGTGTGTGTGTGTGTGTGTGTGAGATAGATCTGCTCCTGATTTTGGTTCACTCAGCTTTCTGGGGACCAGCTCACCTGGTCAATTCAGTTCAAGTCAATAAGCATTTATTAAATGCCTGCTGTGTACAAAGTGCACACAGTTCTAAATTCTAGGTCCTGGGGATTTTGGCATTGTTGCTGTAGTTCAGTGATGTCATAGGCATAGGGAACCCCCAGTGAGGACATTCTCTGTACCAAGGTCAGGCTTCAGCTGTTCGACAGCTGAGAGGCACATTTGTCTGGAACACTGAGAGGGGAAGTGATTTACTTGGAGTCATAGAGTCAGTGTGAGTCAGACATGGGCTTTGAACCCAGGTACTTTGGTTACGAAGAAAGAAGAAAGAAAGAAAGAAAGAAAGAAAGAAAGAAAGAAAGAAAGAAAGAAAGAAAGAAAGAAAGAAAGAAAGAAAGAAAGAAAGAAAGAAAGAAAGAAAGAAGGAAGGAAGGAAGGAAGGAAGGAAGGAAGGAAGGAAGGAAGGAAGGAAGGAAGGAAGGAAGGAAGGAAGGAAAGAAAGAAAGAAAGAAAGAAAGAAAGAAAGAAAGAAAGAAAGAAAGAAAGAAAGAGGAAGGAAGGAAGGGAGGGAGGGAGGAGGGAAGGAAGGAAGGAAGGAAGGAAGGAAGGAAGGAAGGAAGGAAGGAAAGGAAGGAAGGAAGGAAGGAAGGAAAGGAAGGAAGGAAGGAAGGAAAGGAAGGAAGGAAGGAAGGAAGGAAGGAAGGAAGGAAGGAAGGAAGGAAGGAAGGAAAGGAAGGAAGGAAGGAAGGAAGGAAGGAAGGAAGGAAGGAAGGAAGGAAGGAAGGAAGGAAGGAAGGAAGGAAGGAAGGAAGTTATTGACTTCAAGGGTGTTAATCTGCTGGGTGGGTGACTAGATATAATATGTGTTCAGAATGTCAGATATAAAGTCAATCAATCAATCAATCAGTCAGTGCTGTGCAGGTGCCTACTATGTGCCAGGCTTTGAGCTACATGATAGAGATAAAAAAAAGGCAAAGTAACTTCAGGAGATAGAAAACAACAGCCAAGAGAGGGGGAAGACCATCAGTCTGAGAGACAATCAGGTGGCAAGTATTTATTGAGAGCTAAGGGATAGGGGGTACAAAGGCAGGCCAAAAGAGTCCCTGCCCTCAGATAGCTCATAGTCTAATGGGAAAGACAACAGGCAAACCACTGCATACATACCAGAGATTTTGAATAAATTTGAGGTGATCTCAGAAGAAAGTCACTAGCATCGGAGGGGGAGTGGGTTGTGGAGAAGGACTGGGAGGGGCAATGGGAAAAACTTCCCGAAAAATACGGTCTGAGTTTTAAAGGAAACCAGGGAAACCAAGAAGTAGAGTTGAGGAACAAGGGCATTCTTCTGGGGGACAGCTAAGACAAAGGCATGGAATTTGGAGATGGAGGGTCATATTTGAATACCAGGAAAGTTGTTGCATCATAGAGTACATGAAGGGAAGTAAAGGGTAAGAAAACTTGAAAGGGTATAAGTCAGATTGTGAAAGGCTTTAAATGCTAGAGGATTTTGTATTTTATCCTGGAAGTAATAGGGAGCCACTGGAGTTTATTGAATAAGGGAGTGACATGGTTAGATCCGGTTTTAGGAAGATATTTTTAGCAGATGAATGGAGAATGGGAGTAGGGAGAAACTTGAGAGAGAGAGAGAGAGAGAGAGAGAGAGAGAGAGAGAGAGAGAGAGAGAGAGAGAGAGAGAGAGAGAGAGAGCGCAACCAGAAAACTAAGCAAGTATGAGGTGATGAGGGTTTATACCAGGATTGTGGCTGACAGAGAAGAGAAGAGAACAAATATGAGAGATATCGTGAAGAAGGAAACAATGGTCTTTGGCAACAGATTGGATATATGGAGTCAGAGAGAATGAGATGGATGACACTTGGGATGTGTCTCAGTCATTGGATCCTGTTGCCCTCAACGATAATTGGGAAGTTGAGAAGAGCAGAGGGTTTGGGGAGAAAGATAATGGGTTCCATTTTGGATGTGTTGAGTTTCAGATATCTGTAGGACATCCACTTAGAGATGTCCAATAGGTATCTGGTGATGTGAGACAGGAGAGAGGTTATGGTTGGATAAATAGTTGGGGAAATTATCTATGTAGTGATGATAATTAAACCCATGGGAGATCACCAAAAGAGAAAGCATAGAGAAGAAAAGGTCCAAGTTAGAGCTTGGAGGACATTCATGGTCAATGTACATCACCTGGGTGAAGATCCAGCAAATGAGAATGAGAAGGAACAGAACCATATGTGAGTTAATGGAAACCTAGAGAGGAGAAAGTATTCAGAAGAAGAAGGTGGGAGAAGCTAGGTGACTCAGTGGATTGAGAGCCAGGCCCAGAGACAGGAGGACCTGGATTCAAATCTGACCTTAGACATTCCTAGCTATGTGATCCTGGGCAAGTCCCTTAACCCCCATTGCCTAGCCCTTACTGCTCTTCTGCTTTGAAACCAACATATAGTATTGATTTTAAGACAGAAGGTAAGGGTTATTTAAAAAAGGAAAAAGAAGGTGATGAGAGACAGCTAGGTGGTTCAGTGAATAGAGAGCCAGACTTAGAATCGGAAGGACCTGGGTTCAAATCTGACCTCAAACTCTTCCTCCCTTTGTGACCCTGGGCGAGCCCCAAATGCCTAGCCCATACCCTCCTTCTGCCTTGCAGTTTCTTAGTTTCTATTCAAGACAGAAGGCAAGGGTTAAAAAAAAAAGATGGTGATGAACAATGTAGTTCATTGGCAGTTTGGGAGATATTTATAGTTTCGTTTGTATGATCAGGTTTTTAGTCAGTCTACAGAGGATGTAGAGTATGAGAGAAGAGGAAGTGTAGGCACTGATTATAGAGGCTCTTTCCCAGGAGCCCCCCCCCTCAAAAGGGAGGAAATACCTGGAGTATGAGCTAATGAGGATGGCCTGATCCAGTGAGGACCTTTTGGTTTTTGCTTGTTTTTTAAGGATGGGGAGGAATGAGCGTGGAAGAATCAGGGAAGCAGGTGGGAGACAGGGAGAGACTGAAGATTAGAGAGAGAGTGGGGATGATAGAGTGGCAATTTGCTAGAGAAGATAAGATGGAATGGGATCACTTGTGCATATAGAGAGGGGAATTTGCTTTGCCTGAGGAGAAAGATCGCTTCTTCATGCGAGAAAGAGAGAGAGGTGAAGAAGTTAGGGAGGGAAGCCATCTATGAGGGAGGAGGAGGGGAGGAGATGGAGCTCTCGGGGAATGCCCTCAATTTTTAACTCAGTGACATTTTCATTTGAGAGAAGGAGGTGCCATGGGAAGTTTGAAGAGGTTGTAAAGGTTTGGAAGAGCAGATGAAACTGGGGTGGTGAATTGATTCTAAGGCAGAAGATGAGTTAAAAAAAAAAAGAGGGCAGCTAGGTGGCTTAGTGGATTGACAACCAGGCTTGGAAATGAGAGACCCCGAGTTCAAATGTGGCCTCAGACACTGCCCAGTTCTGTGATCCTGAGCAAGTCACTTAACCCCCACTGCCTCGCCCTTGCCACTCTTCTGCCTTAGAACCTATACACAGTATTGATTCCAAGATAGAAGGTGAGAATTAGAAAAAAAAATTCAGGAGATTATGCTTTTGGCCACCAGGGTTTCCTCTATTTATTGCTTTGAAAGTTCCTTATTTCCATTTCCAGGCTCTGAGCCCCCAACCTCCTGGATCTCTGGCCCACTTTGTCTCCCCCGGCACAGAAATTCAACAGCATAGCAATTTCAGAAAACATTTATCAAGGTCTGCAATATGCAAGACCATGTGTTTCTTTCTTTCTTTTTTAAACCCTTACCTTCCATCTTGAAATCAATACTGAGTGGTAAGGGCTAGGAATCACGGTTAAGTGACTTGCCCAGGGTCACACATCTAGGAAGACTCTGTCATCAGATTTGAACATGGGTCCTCCCAACTCCAGGTCTGGCTCTCGGTGACGGGGCCACCAGCTGCCCCTGTAGTAAGGATTAGCTGTTTGCTACAAACCAGGAGCAGGAGATCCTACATAACAGAAGCAGGGTCACGATTCTGGAGCTCTGAAGAAGGCAGCTTCTGGTAGGCAGTTGACTTCTCAGAGGAGAGAGGGAGGCTTTGAAGTTGCCAGGAGACTGGGACTTTCCTTCAAACAAGTGTTCGCCTTAAGGAAGTGGTAGAGAGAGTGGTTAACACTGCACAGGTGGACAGTGTGTGTGAAACCATCACTCCCCTTCCTGCTCCTGTGTGCTGCTGCTGCTGCTGCTTTTCTACTGGGACTTCTGCCAGACCCAAGAGGACATCAGTTTGTGACAGAGACTTCCTTTGGCCCTTGTCCCTGTACCTACAAGCCCTCCCCTAATCTTAAGCAGTAATTGAGGAGTTAATTAGAATGGTTATTGAAAGGAGTTAGTGGGGTTTAGTACTCTGACTTTGGGTTTAAGTTCAGATCTTCCCAATTCCCTTCCTTTCCTTCCCTTAGCTTAAATAAACAATTATATTTGTTTCTCTACGTGTTATTATTCCATCTACCATTTCACCCCTCAGTAGGGTGCTATTATGATGTCCATTTTGCAAATGGGGAAACTGAGGCTGAGAAGGATTAAATGATTTACCAAGGGTCACAAAGCTAGTAAATGAATGAATCTAGCTCTTCATGACTCTGAACCCATCACTCCATCCCCTATCCTTCCGCTGGAAGAGCGATGCTCACTGTACAGGGATATGAGCAATGCAGGGCACAGGGTGAGAAAGCCAGGCCAGGGACTTACCTGGACAAGCCAGAATGCCAACAGAGACACACACCTAGTAACTTTAGACCTACAAGTCTCCCACATATACCAGGTGGAAAGATAAATGTATAATAATTATAGCAGGCATTTATGTGGCACTTTACATACATTATCATATTTAAGCCAAATTGGCCTGGTCCCAGCAAAGCTCAAATTGGATTTCTGTAAATCAAATCCTGTTTCAAATATATCCGGGAAGCTGGGCTATTTAAAGGTGCCCTGTGGCAAAACCTCTTTAAGCCTGAGCAATTCTAGGAATCAGAAGCTCCGGATTTAAGGCCAGGTTCTCATATTTACTCGTTGTGTGGCTTTGGACATGTTCTTTCTCTTTTGTGGGTCTCATTTTTCCCGTATGTAAATAGAAGGAATTGGATGAGATCGTCTGAGGGACCTTCTCTGATTCTGGAAAGACTCTGAGCAACTGGAAAGGGTGCCAGAGTCAGAGTCAGGAAATGCTGGCTTGAATCCTGGATCTGACACTTCTCAGTTCTGTGACCTTGGGCAAGTCACTTAACATTCATTGCAATTTTTCATCTGTGAAAGGGAAATAATAAGACTTGTACTGGGCAGCTGGGTGTCACTGTCGTGCATAGAGGACCAGTCCTGAAATCAGAAAGAGTTTAAAAGTGGCTTCTGACACTTAATTGCTGTGTGACCCTGGGCAAGTCACTTGATTGTATTTGCCTCAGTTTCTTCCACTATGAAATAAGTCAGACAAGAGCAAACTGCTCCAGTACCTTTGCCAAGAAAACCACAAATGGAGTCATGAGAAACTGAAAAACTTGAACAAAAAAGGACTACTTGCTGCCTTCTAAAAGTTGTCCTGAGGAAATTGCTTTGTAAATCTGAAAGCATTTTAGAAAAGGGAGTTGTTGTAATGAAAAACCCCTTCATCATTAATCACAGAATGTCAAAGTCAGACAGGCCCTTAGAATCTAGAATACCAAAACTGAGAGAGCCCCTTGGGCCAGGAGGGACATTAGGACATTGAATGTCAGAACAGAGAGGGACCTTAGAACATACCATGTCAAAACCTGGAGGGGACCTTTAGAAGGTCAGCTGAGCTGAGAGGGCTCTTAGAACGCAGAGTGACAAAGCTGGGGAAAGCCTTTAGAACATATCAGAGGGGCAGCTAGGTAGCACAGTGGATAGAGCTCCAGGTCTGGAGTTGGGAAGATATAGGTTCAAATCTTGCCTCAGATTTTCCTAACTATGTGACCCTGGGCAAGTCACTTAACCCTAATTGCCTAGCCCTTACTGCTCTTTTGCTTTAGAATTGATATTTACAGCAGTAGTTGGGTGGCTTAATGGGTGGAAAGAGAGCCAGGCCTGGAGATGGGAGGTCCTGGGTTCAAATCTGCCCTCAGACACTTCCTAGCTGTGTGACCCTGGGCAAGTCACTTAACCCCCCATTGCCTAGCCCTTACCACTCTTCTGCCTTGGAGCCAATACACAGTATTGACTCCAAGATGGAAGGTAAGGGTTTAAAAAAAAGAATTGATACTTACTATTGATTCCAAATCAGAAGGTCAGGGTTTAAAAAAAAAGAATATATCAAGGCTGAGAGGTCCCTTAAAATATGAAGGATTGGATGGAGCAGGAAGGAACATGCAACATTTGATCTGTAAGGAATCTTAAAAGTCACTTTTAGATGTCCAGAGATGTCCAATTCCTGAACCAGATGAAAATGTTTAACAAAATAAATAAAAATACAATAAAATGTAAAAATGTCCATTTATGGTTTTTTAGGTCAATGTGCAGATTGAGGGATTTCTTTCCAATTGAATTTTGTGTCAGTGATCCAGTCCAATATGCCCATTTTACAGATGAGATAACTAAAGTCTGGAGAAGGAAAGGAACATGCCCTAAGCCCCACTGAAAGCTCACTGGAGAGCCTATGAAAGGATGTGCTATCCGAAGGGATATTTATTGGGGGTGTCCTCCTGCTCTGTAGCCCAGGTATAGAGGCAGAGCCAGGTACGGAACTCATCTGTGGCCTCTGAACCTTGCCACAAACCATGGAAGAGCAAGCAGTGGCTCTCTGCTTCCAGACAGAGCAAGTTCTCTGGCCACGTCAAAGGTTCAGAGCAGCCCCATCAGGGTCATTATGGGTACTGAACGGCGGCGTATCCGCTAAGCTGCCAAACAAGGACCTGCCCAGGCTCACCAGCCCTAATATTATTACTTACTTCACTGAGCTAAGTAATATTATAGAATTACACATCAGGGCCCTATATTTCTGGGCTCAATAGGTTCAATCTATGCGCAATTAGACACTTCGGATCAGAAACATCCATCACAAAGCTGACAAAGCAGCTCCTTCCATGACAGTGGAGACAGAGGAGGGAAGGGGCAGGATAAGCCCCAGCTCCCAGCCAAGGGCAGCCAAGATGTGGCTCTCCTCTGCAATGTGGACCCTTCCGTGGGATCAGGGAGGCTGGAGGCACTTTATATCCTGCAACAGAAGCCCTCTGGGAAGTGTCCCAGAATGTAGAACCTTTCCTTACCACATCTACTCTAGGACTTAGACTTTCTCAAACCGCTTAAATACTGGAACTGGTGCCCTTTGGAAAACTTGTTGTTGAGTCATTTCAGTGGTATCCAGCTCTTCACTGACCCAATTAGGAGTTTTCTTGCAAAAGATACTGAAGAGGTTCGTCATTTCCTTCTCCAGCTCATTTGACATTTGAGGAAACTGAGGCCAATAGGGTTAAGTGACTTGCCCAGGGTCACAACAGCTTGCTGGTATCTGAGGCTAAATTTGAACTCAGATCTTCCTGATTCTAGGGTACCACTAAGTTTTTTAACTTTACCTGTTTTGGAATGCATTCCTTTGCCCTTTAGACGAAAATAGACTCTAATGGCTCCCAACGAGCAAATACAAAATGCTCTATTTAGCATTCAAAGCTCTTTTATAATCTAACCTGCCCCCCCCCCGCCCCCATCCAGTCCACTTATACCTTTCTCTTCAACACATACTGTCCAGTCTAGTAACACTGGCTTCCTAGCTGTTCCACAAACAAGACCCTCTAACTGTTGGTTCCCAGCATTCTCTCAGACATCCCTCCATGCTTTGAATGTTCTCCCTCCTCCACTCCAACTACTGAACTCCTGGCTTCCTTCCTTATTTTCTTCCTTCCTTCTCCTTCCCTCTTCCCTTCCTTTCCTCTTCCCTTCCTTTCCTTCCTTCCTTCCTTCCTTCCTTCCTTCCTTCCTTCCTTCCTTCCTTCCTTCCTTCCTTCCTTCCTTCCTTCCTTCCTTCCTTCCTTCCTTCCTTCCTTCCTTCCTTCCTTCCTCCCTCCCTTCTTCCTTTCTTTAATTTATTTGTTTAATTTAAACCCTTACCTTCCAACCCTTACTATGTATTTGTTCCAAGGCAGAAGAGTGGTAAGGGCTAGGCAATGAGGGTTAAGTGACTTGCCCTGGGTCACACAGGAAGTATCTGAGACCAGACTTAAACCTAGGACTTCCCATCTCTAGGTCTGGCTCTCAATCCCCTGAGCTACCCATCTGCTGCCCCCTCTACCCTGGATTCCTTTAGATCCCAACTAAAAGCTCACCTCCTTCAGGAAGCATTCCCTAACCCATCTCAATTTCGGTGATTTCCCTTTTTTAGTTATCTTCTACTTATCCTGTATATAGATTGCTTTGTATAGCTTTGCTTATAGACTTTCTCTCCCCCCTATTAGATTGTAAGCTCCTTGAGGGCAGGAATTCTCTTTTCTCTCTGTTTATATCCCCAGCACTTAACATAGTACCTGGCACATAGCAAACATTTACTACATGTTTGTGGATTGGGAAGGGGAGATACCCAGGGAACAAGAGAGGAAGAGAAAAGAAAAGAAAGAGGAAGAGGCAAGGGAAATGGTCAACTGGAGCTTATTAAGCACTTAGTCTAGAGTCACTGCTAAGCCCTAGAAATGTAAAGAAAGGAAAAAGAAAGAGTCCCTGACCTCCAAGGGCTTGCATGCTGTTGGGGAGACAACAGTAGAATGTTGAATACATACAGGCTATAGAGCATCCCATGGAAAAGGAATCTCAAAGGCCTTTGAAGGAAGAAACAGAGCCATTTGCCATGAAAGTGCCCAACATGGCGGCACCCACCTATAAGTGCTGCTATTGGAAAGGCTGAGGCTGAGAATCTCTTGAGCTACCAAGCTCTGAGTTGTCATGGGCTGACCCACGAGGTGCCCACACTAAGCCTGGCACCAAGATGGTGAGAGGGAGGGGGTCACCAGGCCCCTGAAGGAAGGTCAAACTGACCTAGGTTGTAAATGGAGCTGGTCCATCAAAGCTTCCATGCTAGATGGATCAGTAATGGGATTGGGTCTTTGAGGGAATGAGGCAAATTATTATGAAAGGTGCCGGGGACACTGACTTTGTCAGAGGAAAGGACTGGCCTGCCTTAATGGCTCCCACTCATCCCTCTTTGTCCTGGTTGGCGTGAATCTCACAACAGCTGCTTCTGTTGAGAAGCCAGCGATGAGTAAGTAGTTTGTAAAGAACGGGGCCCTTCAACTGTGCTCGCTGAGGGAGGCCCTCTAAGCCTTCTGCCCCCTCCTTGGAGATGGTGGGCTGCCAAAGGCCTCCCATCCTTAAAGGGCCAGATTCCCCGAATCATAGACCTTCAAAGCAGAAATCCTGTCCTCAACGTCTCAACTGGCTGTCCAGCCTCCATTTGAAGACCTCTAATAATCAAGAACTCACTCCCTTTCTATGCAATCCATTCCATCTTTAGACAAGACTGCCAGGGAGGTTCTCCTTCTGTTGTGTCTAATATGTCTCTGATCCTTCTCCCCCCTAACCACTTGACACAGGGCTGGGTGCATGGTCAGGGGAAGCCCAGGAGAGATGTTTTGTGTCCTCATCCTGCCGCAACCCCCCATCATTTCCTTTGCTAAGTCCTTCTCCTACACCTTCGCCCTATTTCTATATTTCCTGGGTGCTCATTTGTTCAAAGACCAACGCTGATCTTGCTTCCTCCAGAAAGCCCAGTTTAACATAAAATATCAGACCTTGGAGTTCATCTACTCAACATCTTCGTTTTTGTTTCCTGAGTCTTAGTTAGCGAGTTTCTTCTTTTTTAATGAGCTTTAAAAATCATCAACAAACAAACATTTCAATAAACAAGGAAGAGCCAAGAGAGTTGTATATGAAACTGTGAATTACTGTTATACATATTTTAAAAGTGTATATTAAATCGATAAGGTAATAATGAGATTGCTCTGGGTCTCTTTCCAAATTTCTTTTTGTTTGATTTGGTGTATTTTAACTACGTACTATAGTTGCTCTTTTCTTTCTTTTTTTTTTGTGTCTTTATCATTACTAAGTGACTCTTTCCTCCATATATGGATGCCCTCCCTTGTAATGAATAGGAACAGGCCAGCATCCCAGGGTTTCTGTAGTCTTGCCACTAGGCTTTGAATCCTCTTTACGCACCCCACCATCCCTGCTCAATAAACTTCACTGATTACCTGTGACTTCTGGGATCAAATATGAAAATCTTCCGGCATTCAAAGCCCTTTAGATTATGATGATCCTAGAGATGGGAGGTCCTGGGTTCAAATTTTGCCTCAGATACTTCCCAGCTGTGTGACCCTGGGCAAGTCACTTGACCCCCATTGCCTAGCCTTCACTGCTCTTCTGCCTTGGAACCAATACCCAGTATTGATTCCAAGACAGAAGGTAAGGGTTAAAAAAAAAAGAATAGGAGCTGTCACATGAGGGGCAACTAGGTGACTCAGTGGACAGAAAGTCCGGGCTGGGGATGAAAGGATCTGGGTTCAAATATGGCTGTAGACACTTTTGGGCAAGTCACTTAACCCAGGTTGCCTTGTCCTTTGCCTTTCTTTCCTAGAGTTGCTACTAAGACAGAAGGTAAGAGGTTTTTTGTTTTTTGAAAAAGAGGTCTCTGATGACCTTGAAAAGAATAGTTTTAGAAGGATTTTGGAGAGAGCAGGCAGAAACTACATTCAAGGGCTCTGGGAGTAAATTAAAATCCCTTTGACACCTTCCCTAATAAAGTGAGATTCCAGCCTCTTCCTTAAGACTTCCAACTATGGATTGGTGAGCATGACTTCCATTCCTAGCAAAATTCTAGAGTGCATCATAAAAGATTGTTTATGAACCATTATTTGGAGAGGGAACCAGGGATCACTAAGCCAACATGGCTTCATTAAGATCAGGTCATGCCAGGCTAACCTCATTTCCTTCTTTGACAGGGTTGCTAGATGAGTGGATCAGGAGAATGTGGTGACTGTGAGCTGCCTAGATCTCTGCCAGACGTTTGGCGAAGCCTCTCTTGATGTCCTTGTGGGCAAAATGGGGAGATACGTGCTAACTGAGAGTACAATTCGATGAACAAGCCCAAAGGGAAGTCATTGGTGGGCTCACCTGCCCGTGGAGAGAGATTGCTTGAGGATGGTGCCTCGGGGTTCTGGATTTGGTCTGGTGGTCAGTGGATATTTTATCAAAGACTTAGATGTTGTAGATGACACTTTTACCAAATTTTCAAATGAGATGAAGCGAACACATTGAATAATGGGGCTGGGATCCAGAAAGATGTCCAAAGGCTAAAATGGCAGGCTGGATTTGTAAAAAGCCCTAGTCTTCTGTCCAAGTATCAGTTCTAGAGGAGAAGAGCAGCAGGGGCTAGGCAATTGGGGTTAAGTGACTTGCCCAGGGTCACAAAGCTAGGAAGTATCCGAGGCCACATTTTTTTTAAACCCTCACCTTCCATCTTGGAATCAATACTGTGTATTGGTTCCAAGGCAGAAGAGTGGTAAGGGCTAGGCAATGGGGGTTAAGTGACTTGCCCAGGGTCACACAGCTGGGAAGTATCCGAGGCCACATTTTTTTTTAAACTCTTACCTGCCATCTTGGAATAAATACTGTGTTTTGGCTCCAAAGCAGAAGAGTAAGGGCTAGGCAATGGGGGTCAAGTGACTTGCTCGGGGTCATATAGCTAGGAAGTGTCTGAGACCAGATTTGAACCCAGGACCTCCATCTCTAGACCTAACTCTCAATCCACTGAGCCACCACCTGCCCCCTGGAATCAATTCTTTATCCTGGAAGAACATCCATTCCCAGCTCTGAAGGTGCGTCTCCTGCTATGGCGGAGTTTAAACCCCCTTGTGTTAGCAGGTAGGTGCATGAAGAATATCTCATTTGATGCCAGTCCTGTGTCAAAACTCCCAGGGCACCAGTCCAAGTCAGTGTTCTGGGCTATATTAGGAAGTTGGGATGTCTGGGATATAGACTCATCCCCTTGTACTCTGGCCCAGCCAAGCCTCATCGAGATTCTTTGCTGTGTTTGTTTGAGAACCATATTTTATAGCCATCTCTATCCAGAGAAGGTGGCCAGATGGTGGGAGCACTGGATTCCACCCCAGGTCCTGCAAAAGAGGATTAATTAAACAAACTAGGAGAGTTTAGCTTGGAGAACAAGTTTAGGGGCAACATCTTAACTCTAAGTTAAAGGGTCGTTATATAGAACAAGAAACAGGGGCAGCTAGGTAGCCCAGTGGATAGAGTGCCAAGCCTGGAAGATCTGGGTTCAAGTCTATCCTCAGATTCTTCCTAGCTGTGTGGCCCTAGGCAAGTCACTTAACTCTGATTGCCTAGCCATTGTAGTTTTTTTGTCTTGGACTTGATACTAAGACAGAATGTAAGAGTTTTATTTTAAAAAAAAGAAAAAGAAGAAAAATTAATTCTACTTGACTACAGAAGGAAGAATTAGGAGTGATACTTGAAAGTTAAGAAGCACAAGGATGGAAATGAGCATTTATCAAGTACCAGGCCCATGGTGAAGTGTTTTTCAAATATTCTCTCATTTAATTCTCACGGAAAGTAGCCACTGTTATTGCTGTTTAGTCGTTTCAGTCATATCCAACTGTTCATGATCCCCGTTTCAGGTTTTCTCACCAAAGGTACTGGAGTTTCCATCTCCAGATCATTTCATAGATGAGGAAACTGAGGCAAATGGGGTTAAGTGACTTGCCCAGGTTCACACAGCTAATTAGTGTCTGAGTCCAGATTTGAACTCAGGTCTTCCTGACTCCAAATCTGGTTTCACCTATCTGCCACTATTATTATCCCTATAAAACAGTGGAAGAAACTCAGGCAGAAGGTGATTAGTGACTTGCCCAAGATCACACTGCTAGTAAGTGTCTGACGCGATTTGGACTCCTTCCTGACTCTAGAAAGGCAGACTTGGGCTTACTATAAGAAAAAACTCTGAAGAGTGGAATGCAAGTCCTAAGGGGAGAGGAACTAGAGATCTTCAAACAAGAAATGGAAGACCCTTTGTGTCCAGGATGTTGAGCCAGACTTCCTACTTGCTCTGGGTGGGGCAGAGAAGAGAGTCCTGGCCAGGAGTCAATAAGATCTGAATTCAATTTGAAAACCTGAGTTCAAATCCTACCTCAGACACTTACTAGTTGTGTGACCTTGAGCAAGTCACTTAACCGTGTTTGCCTCAGTTTCTTCATCTATAAAATGAGCTGGAGAAGGAAACGGTAAACCACACCAGTATGAAATTTTAAGAAATAATGGGATGAGCTTCCTTTAGAGTTATCAGCAATGGACACCTGGGTCAGTAAATCCTCGGGGCCCAATAAGCCTCACATTTGGGAACCGTTCCTTTGTCTCACTCTAAAGCAGGAAGGGACTCCAGGTGGTGACAACTCATCCAGCCTGGGTCTTTCCATCTCCTCTAGTGATGTGCCAAGCCTGAAGGAGCTGTCTGAGTACCTCCCTTCCTCCCCACCTTTATTTATATACTTCTTGCTTCATTCCCGGATGCGTATTATGTTCCTCATTCGACTATAATATCTTCCTTAAGGCTGGAGTTGTCTTACTTTGGTATTTGGACTCTGGGGACCTAACAGTGCCTGGGACATAGCGGACATTTCCTTCACCCTCCCATGATCAGAAGAAACCAGGAAGACTTTGCTCCCGGTCATGCCTAACGTGAAATCCTGGCAGAGGAGGTCGGGTGTCCCCGGCAATATTTCCTAAGGGGCCCTTCCTCTTTGCAAAGTTGGCTCTGTCTGGGTCCTCCCCCAGTTCTAACATCTGATTCGCCCTTACACCAGCGTGTAACTGTCTTCCCTGTTCCTAGTCTGGAAAGCATTGCTCCCCATCTCCTCTAAAACTTGCTGGCTTGGAGGCTGGGAGACATGCCTTCCGGTGACTTATACCTGTTGGCATCTTGCCTGGCACAGTGTCTCATCACACAGCACTGGTTTTTTAAAAAGGTTATTTATTTAATGAATTAATTTAGAATCTTTTCCCATGGTTCCATGATTCAGGTTCTTTCCCTCCTCCCTCCCATAGCCAATGAGCAATTCCACTGAGTTTTACATGTGTCATTGATCTAGATCTATTTCCATGTTGTTGATATTTGTACCAGGGTGGTCATTTAGAGTCGACATCCCCAATCATATCCCCTCGACCCATGTGATCAATCATATTTTTTTCTTCTGTGTTTCTGCTCCCACAGTTCTTCCTTTGGATGTGGAGAGCATCTTTCTCTTAAGTCCCTCAGAATTGTCCTGAGTCATTACATTGCTGCTGGTAGAGAAGTCTATTACGTTCAATTGAAGCACTGATGTTTTAAGAAGACATGTATCTAGGGGTCAGCTGGGTAGCTCAGTGGATTGAGAGCCAGTCCTAGATATTGGGGGGGTCCTGGGTTCAACTCTGGCCTCAGACATTTTTTAGCTGGGGGACCCTGGGCAAGTCACTTCACCCCCATTGCCTAGCCCTTGCCACTTCTGTTTTAGAACCAATACACTGTATTGATTCTAAGGTGGAAGGTAAGGGTTTTAAAAAAGAAGACATGGATCTTCAGGGAAACTAGATGACTTAGTAGATAAAATGCCAGGTCTGGAAATGGGAGGCTCTGAGTTCAAATCTGCTCTCAGACACTTCCTAACTATGTGAGACCCTGGGCAAGTCACTTAACCCCAATTGTCTTGCCCTTACTACCCTTCTGCCTTGGGACCAATGTTTAGTATTGATTCCAAGACAGAAGATAAAGGTTTTAAAAAGAAGACATGAGTCTTCTTGTTCTGCGTCATACAGGTAGTAAATGACAGAGCTGAGATTTGAGCCAGCCCTTCTAACTCCCAGGTTCATGCTTTTTCTACTTCACCATGCTTTCTCTCTCCTGGAGGTAGGGCAAACTGCACACTATAAACTGCATTGGCCAAGATAAGAGAAAGGTTTTGCTCCAAAAACTTGCCCAACCACAAGAGTAGCTACTGATGATTCTGGGTCTAGAACAAAGGTCTTCTAGCTAAGTGACCTTTAGACTCTTTTAGTTCCAGCCCTAGAAAGAAAGAGGGCATCTGGGACAGAGGAACACATTGGATTTGAAGTCAAAGGACCTGGGTTCAAATCTCAAGTCTGACATTAGTCATCTGTGTGGCTTTGGCACTCAGTTTCCCCATCTGTAAAGTAAAGGATTTGGAGCAGATGGACACCAAGGTCTCTTCCAGCTCTAATATAATTTAACCTCCTTTTTTCTCCATTACTTACAAAGAAGGAAACTGAGACCAAAAGAGAGCAAATGAATAAGTGGAGTTCATAAAGCAAGCCAGGGGCAGAGGAGGTCTTCTGGGCTCTTGGAGCTAAGAGCTTTGTTACCATGCTGTGCTTACCTTTGGAATATTCCCAGCCCTCCCACTGCTCCATCTCTCTGTGTCTCTCCTTGGGGTCTATGTCTCTCATCCTCCACAGGCTCCTGTGAACCTTTGCCTCCCAGCTTTCTCTCTCTCTCTCCTCTATTTCTTTTCCAGTTGTCTCTGAGTTGCTCTTTAATCTGTCTGTCTCCTAGTTTTCTTTCTCTGTATCACTGTCTCTGACTCATTTCTGTCTCTTCTCCAATTCTGTGACTCTGCAGCTCTTCTGTGTTTGTTTCCCTCCCTTTTCCTTGTCTTTCTTTCTGTGTGATTCACTTTCTCTTTCCTCTTCTCTCTTCCAACTGTCTCTAAGTCTTCATGCCTCTTTTGTTCTTCCACTGCCTCTGTCTCTGCCTCTTTTTGGGTCTGTCTTTCTCCCACTCTTCTCTGTCTCTCCCTTTCTCTGACTGTCCCTTTTCTACTTTTCTATTTCTCTGAATCTTTGAATCTCCTCTCCCTCCCTCCCTCCCTCCCTCCCTCCCTCCCTCTCTCTCTCTCTCTCTCTCTCTCTCTCTCTCTCTCTCTCTCTCTCTCTCTCTCTCTCACACACACACACACACACACACACACACACACACACACACACACACACACAGAGGGCTTTGCCAGATCTTTCAGTTGCTTAAAACTGTGCTGATTTGGGGGATACCCTATATATGTTGTTGATTTTAAAAAAACCTCCAAAACCTTTATCTTCTGTGTTAGAATCAAAACTATATTGGGTTCCAAGGCAGAAGAGTGCTAGGTAATGGGGGTTAAATGACTTGCCCAAGGTCACACAGCTAGGAAGCATTTGAGACCAGATTTGAACCCTGGACCTCCTATCTACAATTCTGTTTCTCTATCTACTGAACCATCCAGCTGCCCCCACCCCTATATAACGCTTCTTTCCTGTTTTTTTCTGTTTGTGCCCCCATCTCTCTGTCTCTCCCATCTAGTTGTCTCTTTCTATGTCTCAATATCCATGCTCTTTCTGTCATTCCCTTTCTCTGTCTTTCTTTGTGTCTCCCTCTTTTCTTTAGGGACTCCCACCTACCATTTCTCAGTTTCCCTCCATGTATGGTTCTCTTCCATCTCTCTGTCTCTCTTCTTTTCAGCTGGGGCCCTCCCTTTGTTCCTCTCTCCCTGACTCCCAACCCCACTGCTTTCCATTTCTCTTAGAGCTTCCATGATTCACAATACTTCAGAACTCATGTGACCATCACTCAAAACCCGGTAACAAAACACAAAGATGAGGGAGAGAATGGAGGCGGGGAGAGAGTGAGGGAAGAAGGGAGAGGCAAGGGCAGCCATGCGAGGGCCTTCAAGAGGAGCCCACAGGAGTAGAGAACAGACCTCTGGCTGTCTCCCTCCTCCCTCTCTCTTTTCTCCCCACTGTTTTTTTCTCTCTCTAATCCCTACCCTTCTTTCTTTCTCTCTAGACTCTATTTGTGTCTTTGTCTAGACCTAGCAATCTATAGAATTGGTGTGTGTGTGTGTGTGTGTGTGTGTGTGTGTGTGTTTTAGAGGTGGGAGAAAGCCCAGAGTTTGAGAATTCTGAGTTCCAGGCCCCTTTCTCTGCCCCCTCCCATCCCCAAAGCACACACACACACACACACACACACACACACACACACACACACACACACACTCTCAACTGGGTAACCTCAGGTCAATCATTATCCTTCTCTGAACGCCATAGTGAGGGTAGTGTGGCTGAGTTCTTCTAGCATCTCAGACCGAAGAGGCCTTTAGAGAGCATACATTCCACAGTCCTTTTTGTTTCTCCTATTTCCTTCTCTCTCTGTCCACTGAGGCGAGCCAGCAGGTCAGAGATAGAGACTGAAAAGAAAGAGACAGACCCTGAGCTAGAGAAATAGAGATAACAAGGAAAGCCAGTTGCATTGAGGCACACTCTCCTGACAAGATGAGGCAAAGATGGACTCACAAGGTCCCTACTGCATCTAGTCAGTCTGTCCAAGGATAAACTGAGGTCTTGTGACCTTTGATCTTCTCCCAAGTAGCTCCTCCTTGAATTGAGGATTGATTCGTATGGGTGTCTCTCACAGCTGGGGGCTGCTGATTCCCAGGGCCAGCTAGGGCTCTCCAGCACCATTCCTAGTCCTGATTACTGAGAATAAGAATGGTGGTGGAAGGGGCTCAGCCTTGATCTTCCCTCAAAACACACACACACACACACACACTCACAATCCTGGGCATTGGCAGGGAGGACGACTGTGTATGTGTTTTTGCTTTGATATGTGTGTCTATGTCTGAGTAAGTCTTTGTCTCAAGACTGTGTTGGTGTCTGTATCTCAGTGTCTTTCTCTCACTTTGAATACCTGTCTGGCTGTGGGTGCAAACTATCAATCAACCAATCTATAAGGAGGATTAAGCCCTAGTTATGTGCTGAGTACAAAGAAAGTGAGAGATACAATGTCTGCCCTTAAGGCATTCACACTCTATTTGGGCAGAGGACATATATACCAGAGACATACACTGAGCTGTTGGAGGGTAATCTTAGAAGGGAACACACCTAGTGTGTGAGGCTAAAAACTCTGCCAGGCATGATGGAACTTGGGCTCACCTCTTACCTGTGAGACCTTGGCAAGTCACTTGGCCCCTGGGAGTGTCAGCCTTTTTCCCTGGTTGTGAGGAAAATCCTTTGGAATGCTAAAGGTTTCTGTTGCTTTGATTTCATAGGAGAGACAGACTGACAGACAGAGAGACAGAGACAGAGAGAGAGAGAGAGAGAGAGAGAGAGAGAGAGAGAGAGACAGAGACAGAGACAGAGAGACAGAGAGACAGAGAGAGAGAGAGAGAGAGAGAGAGACAGAGAGAGAGAGAGAGACAGAGAGAGAGAGACAGAGAGAGAGACAGAGAGAGAGGGAGGGAGGGAGGGAGAGAGAGAGGGAGAGAGAGAGAGAGAGGGAGAGGGAGAGGGAAGGGAGAGAGACTCACACACAGACAGAGACAGAGAAACAGAGACAAAGAGACAGGGAAGAGAGACAGAGACAGAGACAGAGAGGGAGGAGAGAGTGGGAAAGAGAGAGACAGGGAGGAGGAGAGAGAAGAGACAGGGAGGAGGAGAGAGAGAAAGACCGAGACACAGAGTGTGTGTTGTGTCTCCATGTGTCTTGGTGGCCACATTTGTCTCTACACCTGGGCACATGTCTAGGCAAGGTATGTAATTGTCCCTCTGTCACGATGTGTGTGTGTGTGTGTGTGTGTGTGTGTGTGTGTGTGTGTGTGTGTGTGTTTGCCCCAGTGAATGTGTGTGGATCTCTAGGCTCCGGGCTCCTGCATGCAAGCCTTCCCCAGGCCACGGAACAGCTAATTAAATAATGTAAGAAAGGACATGAAAGAGAAATTCCTGCCCAAGCCTCCTTAATTATTAATGGAGCGCAGCCGCCCAACAGCCTGCAATTCCCAGAGTGATGGGAGGGTGGGGTGGGGGGAGCAGGGGATGCTGGGGCATCAGGCCTCACTCCTGCTCCCGGCCCCAGCAGCTGCCCAGCTGCAGAACCCCGAGAAGAGTTTGGCCATTCAGGGCTGGAAACTTGGGGATCTGCGGGGGTCCCAGTCCTGCCCTCTGAGAGCTCCTTATGCTGCTTGCATGAAGCGCCTCACACAGGGACGGGTTGCGCAGTCTCGGACCAGGGCTCCCAACTCCCGAATCCCCTCCATGGTGTGGCTCCTGGGCTATTTGGAGCTGGGCTGGGAAGTCAGACGACCCACTCGAGGGTTCTGGATCCTTTTGTTGGCCTGAGACCCCTTTCCCGTTCCCCTCCTTCCCCAACCTGGGCTCAGAGCCAGGGCGCGGGGCAGAAGGGGCTCCGCCTAGCCTCTGGGTGCCATGGGAACCAACAGGGCAACGGAAAGGTTTGGGGCACTGCAGCCTCCAGGAAGATCTCTGTGTATGCTGGTGTGTTCATCTACATGTATGGGTTGGGGGCGCGCGCGTAGGAGCTCTCCCCTACACACAGACACACACGTACACACGTTCAATTCCCAAGGCTGCCTCTCCTCCCTCCCTTCCCCCTCCGGGCAGGAGCCCCAGGATGAGCCCCTTCCCCCCCATTTCAGGCTTTAGTGCAGCTGCCTCCGGGAATCACCGGTGGATTCCGGTGTCAGGTGGCCTCACAATGGTTACTCTTGTTCCTAAGCTAGATCGGGGTCCCCGGGGACGGGGCCGGCTGCCCACCCCACAGACCTGGCAGCCTGAGCAGCGTCAGCTGTGCCCTTCGTCCTGTTCCCCAAGGGCAGGGGTGTGGCCAGAGAATAGGAACGGAGGCTTCCTTTCCGGGGCAGGCAAGAGCTGGGCAGTGAGAGGGGACTCTTAGCCCCAAGTCTCCATCTCATTCTTTCCAATTTCTATCTCAGAAGGGTAAAGTCCTGCCTTTGAAACCCAACTCCAACACTTGCTAGCTGTGGGCCATTGGGAAAATCCTCTTTTTGAAGTTCAGTTTCCTCCGCTGTAAAATGGGCGTATTAATACTTATAGAATCAGAGGCAGACAGAGAGCCTGGCCGGAATCAGAGGACCTAAAAACAAATCTGGCCTCATATGCATCTTGAGACCCATGAGATGAAACCACTTGCCCAGGGTCATATAGCCAACCAACAACAGAGTCAGGATTTGAATTTTTTTTTTCCTACAGCACCAACTATTTAAGAGAGGGATCCTTGGGGCAGTTGGGTAGCACACTGGATAGCGCACCAGGCCTGGAGGTGGGAAGTCCTGCTTTCAAATCTGGCCTCCTTGACACTTCCTAGCTATGTGACCCTGGGCAAGTCACTTAACCCCCAGTGCCTAACCCTTACCATTCTTCTCTCTTAGAATCAATACTAAATATGAATAATAAGAGAGAAGGTAAGGGTTAAAAAAAAACACAATCCAGGCCATATAGAGCTATCAGGAAAAAAGCATTTTATAGAATTTGTTAATTCCTTAGACTATGAGCTCCATGAGAGCAAGGACTAATTTTGACCTCTCTTTGTATCTTTGTACAGAGCCTGGCACATAGTAGGCGCTTAATAAATATCAGTGATTTAGATACAGAAGTTATTGTGATTATGAGTTTAGAAACTCGGGATGGAAAGAAAGCTGATCTTGGAACTGGGAATCAGGAATGATAAAAACCTGAGTTCAAGTCCTACCTCTGACATATATTGACTGTGTGACTCAGAACATATTATTTACTCCTCCAGTTCTTCAGGTAACACACTGAGACTAAGTTACCCTGATAGTGCTGACCAGTTTTAGATGTTCCTTCTTTTGAAGAATTATACCAAGAAAGGGGCTAGATGGTAAAAGCTGGACCTGGAATCAGGAGGACCTGGGTTCAAATTGGACCTTAGAAGCTTACTAGCTGACTGGATAAGTCACTCAACCCCTGTTGCCTAACCTTTACTACCTTTCTGCCTTGGTACCAAGACCCAGTATTTATTCTAAGATGAAGGTAAAGGTTTAAAAAAAAAAAAAGCTTCCTCCTGTTCTCAGCTTCAATTTCTTTATTTATAAAATGAAGAGATTCTATTAGATAATAATAACAACTCCTACAGGTTCTGTGTGTAAAGGTGGGGATTGATTGTGTAAATTAATCAAAACACTCCTACTTAAAGTAAGAGATAAGATGCTGTGAGTGTCCTGATACATTTATCATGTGAGAATATATCTTGATTGTTCAGTGGGTATGAAGAATAATAGCTAGCTAGTCTTTATCTAGTACTTAAAGGTTTGCAAACCATTTTACAAATATTGTCTCCTTTTATCCTTATAGTAATCCTGGGAATTGGGGCAGATACCCCGGGCAAGTCATTTAACCCTATTTGCCTCAGTTTCCTTGTCTGTAAAATGAGCCAGAGAAGGAAATGGCAAACCACTCCAGTATCTCTGTCAAGAAAACTCTAAATGGGGTCATGAAGATTTAGAAATGACTGAAACAACTGAACAACAAACAACTATCCTCTTTTCACAAATAAGGAAACTGAGGCAGACAGTTTAAGTGATTTGCATGGCTAGTAAATGTCTAAGACTGGATTCAAACTCAGGTCTACTTGACTCTAGGTATAGTGTTTTATTGATTGCGGCATCTAGCTGCCTCTAATATCTGGAGATCTCCCTAGATACAGCAAGAGGTATGTTTAGGTCAGCAGAGGGATTTGGTTCTATCCTCTGGAGGTTAATCAGAAGCAGAGATCCCAGGGCGCTGCAAGTCAGGAGAGAATATTTCAGCCAAGCTCAGGAGGAGGAACCACTTGGGGCAGAGGTGGAAGAGAGAGCACCTTGACCCCATCTCCCTTCTTCTCTTGGCTTGGAGAAGCATCACGTGAACTTCAAAGGGTCTCCTTTTCTCATCAGTGTCCTGCAGCATTCCCAGAAGAGCTGACAGCAGTGTCTACATCAGGTGCCAAGGACAAACGGGATGCAGATTCAAGAATCTAAAAATAAACTTTTCTTCAAAACCCAAACTAAATCATACCTAAAGGGAATGTTTTGCTTTCTCCAGCAAAAGGACTTCCAGGAACCAAGTTACCCCCTCTGTCACAAGTGTTGTCTACACTGGATCAAAGATTTCTCCTGGATGTTGGATATGCTATAGGGAGTGTAGCCCAGACTTCAGGGAGGGTGTTTGGTGGTGGCGGTGGTGGTTGGTTTTAATCCTAGGAGCTACAGAGAGCCACTGAAGCTTCATCTTCTTCTTCTTCTTTTAAACCTTCTTCTGCCTTAGACCCAAAACTAAGTATTGGTTCCAAGGCATAAGAGTGGTAAGGGCTAGGCAATGGGGCTTAAGTGACTTTTCCCAGGGTCACACAGCTGGGAAGTGTCTGAGGTCAGATTTGAACCCAGGACCTCCCATCTCTGGGCCTGGATCTCCATCCACTCAGCCACCCAGCTGCCCTCTAGTTTCCTTTCTAATATGGCAACTTTTCTACATGTTCGGTCATGTCCAGCTCTTCATGAGCCCTTTTGGGATTCTCTTGGCAAAGACACAGGAGCAGTTTGCCATTTCCTTCTCTTCCTCATTTTACAAATGAGAAAACTGAGGCAAACTGGTTCAAGTCACTTGCTCGGGATCACATAGCTAATACATGTCTGAGGTCAGATTTGAACTTAGGAAGTTGAGTCTTCCTGACTCTAGGCCCTCTTCTAGGTCTCCTAGGCTAAGTACTGGAGATACAAATAGAAACAAGACAAATCCCTACCCTCAAAGAGCTTATAACCTAACGGGTAAAGGAAGCTGAAAAGGGATGGGGCTGAGAAGCTGAGGAAGGAGATATGATGTCAAGTCCAGAAGAGTGTAGCTGGATGGAGAATGAAGAGACTGGCCTGGGTGGAAGGTCCAGGAGGAGCCCCCCATCCTCAGATCAGAGGGAGAGGTCCTAGGGCATGAGGTACTGATGAGGTGTGATCTAGATCCAAGAAGGAAGTGATCTAGAATCCAGAAGTTTTGGGGACCTGATGGAGAAATCCAGAGGAGTGCGGCCACATGGGAAATGTCTGCAAGATGCAGTGGGAACCTTTAAGGTGAGGAGATCAGGGGCTCCTTCAGGGGAGCAGAAAAGGGCCAGATGGACAAGCAGATGGGACTCTCCTGGCTCCTCCCTCTTTACCCCACTTTTCAGCCAAGATGGTCCCCTGGGCCTGAGAATAAGGCCACCTATGACCTTCCTCCTCTAGTCCCTCTTTGGGGTCCCGAGAGCAAAGAAGGCATCTTTGGGTGTCTTCTCAGTAAATAACAAGTTCACAGCTACAGTGTCAGAACCGAGAGGCAGCTTATTCCAACTCGTTCACTTTACCGAGAAAACTAAGCTCTGAAATATTACAAATCTTGTCCAAGATCATAGAGTGGGTTAGGAGCTAAGTAAGGCCATCTGAACTAGAATTCAGTTCAAGAAAGACCTTCCTTTTACCCTCCCTCTCTCTCCTCCTCCCACTGCCCCTTCCTGCCCCACTCAGGAACAAATCTCACACTGCTCAGCACTCCTAGGAGACCCCTTGCTTCCCCAGACTCCTCTGCCCACCCAATCCCCTTCCCTTCATTCCTCTTGGGACAGAGACTATCAGACATGGAAGGGACATAGAACAGAGCTTCAGAGCCACGAGGAGAAACTCTGGAGAATAGACTGTCAGAGACGAGAGGGACTGAAAGACATAGAATGTCAACGCTGGCACCATCCTTAGACAGTCTGCCAATCAACAGTCAGCATTTAAAAATCTTTATAATTTTTTTCAATCAACAAATAGCTGTCTTCCCTCCTTCCCTCAAACTGAGCACAAAAGAAAAGCAAATCCCCTGTGACAAACATAGAGTCAAGCAGAACAAATGTCGACGTTGTCCCCATCCCAAATGTCTTATTTTGCACTTTGAGTCCTTCATCTCTCTGCTTGGAGGCGAGTAGCAAGTTTTCAGCATTAGTCCTCTAGAATTATGCCAACTAGCATTTGTTTATTTTTTAAAATAGAAAAAAAAAACCTCACCTGTCTGAGAATCAATACTGTGTTTTGGTGCTAAAGCAGAAGAGAAAGGGGATGGATAATGGGGTTAAATGACTTTCTAAGGGTCAGCTAGGAAGTGTTTGAGGTCAGATTTGAACCCAGGACCTCTCCTATCTCCAGGTCTGGCTTTCCATCCAATGAGCCACCTAGCTTCCTCCCCAACTAACATTTATTAAGCACCTACTAATGTGCCAGGAATTGTTAAAAAAATTTTTTTTTACATGTAACTGAGAAATAGCTATTAAATAAATAAAGGAATTGTGCTAAGAGCTGGGGATTCAATGAAAGTCAAAAGACAGTCCCTGCCCTCAAGGAGCTTTCAAGCTAACGTAGAATGTCAGAGCTGGGATTGTCCTTAGAGCATAGAATGTTGGAACTAGGAATGAGTCAGAAGCAAAGCTGAGCCTCAAACCTTGACTCTAAAGAGCAGGACAATTTCCCAATTTCCCACCTTTGTTGAAAAGTTGGATCTGCATAAGGCACCTCAGGAGAGGAAGGGGAGGCAGGACCAAGTTTAAGAGTTAAGTGCCTCAGTAGATAGAGAGCCATGCCTGGAGTCAAGAGGACCTGGGTTCAAATTTAGCCTCAGAAACCTCCTAGCTGTTTGACCTTGAGCAAGTCACTTAACCCCCATTGACTAACCCTTACCACTCTTCTGCCTTGGAACTAATATTTAGTATTGATTCCAAGACACAAAGTAAGAGTTACCAAAAAAAAAAAAGATGGCGCTGGCAAATAGTGTAGGAATGATCAACTGTGGAAAACTTAGCTACTCTATTCAAGACAATGATCCAAGATGATTCCAGAGGACCCGGGATGAAAAGTGTGACCCACCTCCAGAGAGAGCTGGTGAACTCAGCTGTGGAGCAAAGCAGAGCTTTCAAACTTTATTTTGATCATTTCTTTCCTTGGTGCTTTCTTTGTACATGACTAATATGGAAATAAGTTTTGCATGACCTCACATGTATAATCAATATCATGTTACATCTTCTCAAGGAGTTGGGGAGGGCTGGGAGGGAGAGACTTTGGAGCTCACACTTGTGAAAATGCAGATGAAAGCATATGAGTTTTCACTTGTTACTTTGGGGGCCGGGTTTTATAGGACTATTCTCTTACAAAAATGAACAATATGGAAATTTGTTTTGCGTGATAATACGTGTGTAGCCCAGATCGAATTGTTTGCCAGCTCTGGGAGGGGGAGGGAAGGCAGGAAAGGAGACAATATGGATCATATGACTTTGGAAAACTTATGTGGAAATTTGTTATTACATGTAATTGGGAAAAGGTCGAAAATTTTAAAAATAGATGTTAAAAAAATTTTACATGTAACAGAAATAGTTAATTAAATAAATAAATGATACATTTTATTTTTTAAAATTTAATTAAGAATATTTTTTCATAGTTGCATAATTCATATTCTTTCCCTCTCCTCTTCTATCCCCGCTCCTATAGCCAATGAGTAATTCAACTGAGTTTTATGTGTATAAATGATATATTTTATTTTTAAGATGTATTCATTTATTTATTTAAGAATATTTTTCCAGTTACATAATTCATATTCTTTCCCTCCCCCTTCCCTCCCTGTTCCCATAGCCAATGAGCAATTCAACTGGGTTTTACCTGTATAAATGATATATTTTATTTTTTAAATGTATTCATTTATTTATTTAAGAATATTTTTCATGGTTATATAATTCATATTTTTCCCTCCCTGTTCCCATAGCCAATGATCAATTCAACTGGGTTTTACCTGTATAAATGATATATTTTATTTTTAAAATGTATTCATTTATTTATTTAAGAATATTTTTCATGGTTACATAATTCATATTTTTCCCTCCCCGCTCCCATAGACAATAAGCAATTCAACTGGGTTTTACATGTATAAATGATATATTTTTTAAAAGATTAAGTTGGGGCAGCTAGGTAGCACAGTGGATAGAGCATCAGCCTTGGAGTCATGAGGGACTGGGTACAAATCTAGCCTCAGACACTACCTATCTGTGTGACCCTGGGTAAGTCACTTAACACTAATCACCTAGCCCTCATCTAAGAGCTAATATTAACAGAAGGTAAGGATTAAAAAAAAAAAAGACTAAATACCTAACTCTTGTCCTGGGGTAGAGCTGTAAGCTATTGATACTAGATAGAAGCCCCAGCTCCTAAGGGTGGGGGATTGCCAGAAAGGAACACTCTAGGCATTCTACCATGACCACAACCCACATCTCCCAAGGCTACCTTTCCCTCCCTCCCTTCTATAGCCTGAGCAGCACCAGTTCCCATAACCCTAACCTGTTTAGTGCACTTCAAGCTCACTGAGGCAGTGGGGTGACTTGGTAGCCATTTTCAGGGGATTGAAGTCTTATGTTCAGGAAAAGGGACACTAGACTCTGCCCTGGTCAGACCGGCTCCGAAGGATTAGATTCATTTCTGGGCATCATCAACTGGAGAGCTCCCAGTGGAAGACCACCATAATGAGGGGGAGCTTGGAGGCCAAGTCATGGAAGCACTGGAAGTACTTGGGAGATTTCGCCTAGAGTGGACGGTTTGGGGGGAATGGGATGGCTGTTTTCAAATATTTGAAGGAAGAGGTGGGACATCTGGACGAGGGATTCGACTTACTTCTGTTGGCCTCCAGCAGGCAGAACTATGGACATTTGGGGGATGGAGGGAGGAAGGGGTTTTGGAGAAGCAGATTTTGTCTCAAGTATAAAGAAAACCCTCCTAACAACTAGAGGTGTCTGAAAATGGAACGGTAATGAGTCATCCATCCCTGGAGGTCTTCAAGTGAAAGCTGACTGGATGATCAGTTGTTGGGAATCAGGAGAAGGGATTCCTGCCCATATATGGTTTAGACTCTATCTGTGGAATTCTAATATTCCCAACTTTTGTGACAGTATTTTGTTTCTTCACAATCTCTCCAGCCTCACCTCTTCCTGCTCCCTTAGGTGCACCTTTTATTCCATTTAGGACAGCCCCCTCATTCTTATCTCCTCATTACCATCTCTGCCATCTTCTACCTAGATCTTGCCTGAACATCAGCCTTTGGTTCCAGTTCCAAATGTTCTAGATAATCAACCACAGCCATGAGAATGTTTACCTCCATTAGGATCCAGCCCTGCTAAATGGACTCCTCCAATTTGACATCTGATTATCCGCCATTATGTGTTGCTCTCTAATTACTCCCCAATTGTGGATTTTGCCTCCCCAACTAGACTGGGAGCTCCCTGAGTACAGGGACCAGGTCTTGTCTTTCTTGTGTCTCCTTCTTATCCTTCCTCTGAGTAGAGCCTGGCACTCAGGAGTTACTCAATTTATACTTGTTGACTGATTGATGAACATTCCCACCCCCAAAGTGCCATCTGGTACATGTTTATTTTTGAAATGAAAATTAATTTTGTTTTGAGAACTTCACAACAGCACTTGAAAAGCCTGGAGACATCCAAACCAGGCTGGAAAATCATTACTTTATCTCAGGGATGGAGAATTTCTAGATCTTTGACAAATCCAGCCCTTGATATAACTTCTGCTGACCACAGTGGCAAATAACCAATGGTATGGGCCCCATTTGTGTCTACAGTTGCAAAAAGGCAACAAGCCAACCTTCTTCCTCTCCCTAAACCCAGGATTTTAATATTTTTGTCCTAAACTTGATAAAACATCAAGAAATATGAATATTTCCATTTACAAAAAAGCAGGAGAGTTGTGAATCTTGATCATACACATCTTGTTTTTTAAAAATATGTAATACATGCAATACATTAGTGCTAAAGCTGTCCTGTTCGTCTGTGTCCCCCTCTGAACTTTCTCCTGTTTTCTTCTGTACATTTATAAAATGGTTGTTTGTTTGGTTTTTTGCTATTCTTCTCTTCTCTTTTTTTCTTTTCTTTCTTTTTTTTTTTGGAGAGATGGAAATTACCGTCACTCTAGAGAAATAGCCTAGGATAGTGAATAGAAAGCTTAGCCAGCCTTAGGAAGAACTGAGTTCAAGTCCAGCCTCTGATGCATATTTGTTCCAGGACACTGGTCTCTTAATTTCTTTTGCCTCATTTTATTTATCTGTAAAATGTGAGCAATAATAGCACTACCTCAGAGGATTGTTGTGAGGATAAAATTAAATTAAATACAATTGTAAAGTACTTAGCCCAGTACCTGGCACATAGTAAGCATTGTATAAATGTTAGCTATTATTTTTGTTATGTTTTATGGTTTATTATTATATGTTATGTTTGATGGTACAATAATACTCCATCACATCCCTATTCACACATGCATTGTTATATGTTTTCAGCCTTTCCCCCATTAATGAGCACCCCTTTGGTCCCCATTTCTCTGCCTAAAAGGTATTGCTACTGATATACTGATATTTTTGTAAATGAGTCCTTTTCCATTTTCTTTGATCAATTTAGATCAAAGTATTTGTACTGCTGAGTCAAAGGGCATGCCCAATTTAGTGACTGAGGGCGAATGTCCAAATAGCTTTCTGGAACTTAGCCAGCACCCTAAAAGTCACAGCACATGACTATTATTCCATAAAAGTCAGTTTCTCTCTCTAAAACTTTGCCTCCATCTCTTTCTATTTCTGTTTCACCCTCTCTGCATCTGTGCCAAGCTTTCCCTGGGTTTGCTCTCTTTCCTACTGAACCTTCAACTCCTCTTGCCTTCCCCATCACCACTATTTACCTGGTCTCCTGGGTTTATAACCACTGGGCTATGTTTGATGCACCTCTCAGAGCAAATCAGTTGTGTGCCAGGTTGTGTCAATTCAGGAAAACAATCAACAAAAAATCTTCTGAAATCCAGTGTCAGATACTGTACATGTTGGGGACTGGGATTACAAGGGCCAAGAACTAATTACACTTTACCTCCAGGACACAGGTTCACAAAGCTTTGGGTCTTAGAGCTGAGGTATCTTGGAGGTCAACGAGTTCAGCCTCATCTTACAACGAGGAAATTAAGGCCCAGAAAGGTTAAATTCCTTCTCTCTGATCTTTCTTCTGCTGTCTAATCCCTTGGCCACCATCCCAGGCTAGGCCCTCAGTGGAACTTTTTTGGACTATTTCAATTGCTCCTGAATAAGTTTGTACTGACCCAACATTATTATCAGCACAGATTTCCATTTCAATTCTCTCCTTCCTTCAATACATCTAATTGGGTCACTTTTTAGATGAAAACCCTTCAATGGCTCCCTGTGACTTATGAAGTGAAGGACAAATTCCTTTCTCCCACATTCTAACACCTCCACAGTCAGCTACTGTCTACCTTTCAAGCCTAACTCACCTCTTTGTGTAAGGTGACCTGGGAGACACGGGTCCATAGCCTAACCCCATCCTTTGCTCTCTGAGCCAAGCAGAATGAAATGTGAGATCTTCAAGTTTATTTATAATATAAAACACTATATGTAATATTATAAATATTGTTACATAGATAATATTATAAAATATTTTCTTTTCCCAATTATATATAACAACAATTTTCAACATACATTTTCTGAAATTATGAGAACCAAATTGTCTCCCTTCCTCCCTTGACTCCCCCTCCTGGAGATGGGAAACAATCTGATTTGGGTTATACATTTATTATCATGCAAAACATACTTCCGTATTGGTCACTCGTAACAGAATACTCATAAAACCAAAATCTCAGAATAAAAACTCAAATAAACTAAAGAGAAAGTAGTATGTTTTGATCTGCGTTCTGACTCCAATAGTTCTTCCCCTGGAGGCAGATAGCGTTCTTTGTAATAAGTCCCTCAGAATTGTTCTGGATCATTGCATTGCCAATAATAGCTCAGTATATCACATTTGATCATTCCACAATATTGCTGTTACTGTGTACAGTGTTTTCCTGGTTCTGCTCATTTTAGTCTTCTTTGAGAATGAAGGACAATATATCAATCAACCAATCAACCAACCAACAAATCAACCAACCAACCAACCAACCAACCAACTAACCAACCAACCAACCAACCAACTAACCAACCAACCAATCACCTTATACCTTTTGTGTCAAAGGTTCCCTCCTGACAGAAAGGAAATAATCAGGTTTGGGGGAACTTCTCACATCTTTGGGTCCTTACCCCTACCTGGATGATATGAGAACTTTAGTATTTTGTACTCATCTCTACCTCTAGAGAATAATCACTGATTCCCCCTTATGAGCACACGGATTCCCGAGACTCCAGAGCTGAACAGATTTACTTAGGATTTCATAGCAACCAGCTAGGGAAGCAGCCTGGCTTACTAGATAGAGTACTGGCTTGAGAGTCATGAAAACTAGACTCTAGAACTTGCTAGTGGTTTGATTTGGGGGGAAATCGTTTAACCTCTCTGAAACTATGACGATATTCTAAGATAAAAAGTTAAAGATGAGGGGCAGCTAGGTGGCTCAGTGGATAGAGAACCAGGACTGGAGATAGGAGTTCTTGGATTCAAATGTTGCCTCAGACACTTTCTAGCTGTGTGACCCTGGGCAAGTCATTTAACTCCAATTGCCTATCCCTTACCCCTGTGTTGCCTTGGATCCAATACTTGGTATCGATCCAAAGACAGAAGATAAGGATTAAAAAAAATAAATTATGGATGAATTGAAATCTCAGTGGGTGGAGGGATCAGCGCAATCATAGATCCTTAACATAGTGCCATTTTGCCACAAAGGGAAACCAGTGAAACTCTCAGAGCAAAATCACAATAGCTACCAATGAGCCATCATCCTCCAGGGGGATGTGTTAGGGCTTAGTTACAAGACCGCCTGGCATGTAGGTGCTCTGAAGGAGTCCCTCATCTCCCTCCAATACCCTTTCAGAGCCTTCTAGTTCTCCCTTGGGAGCTGCTTTTTGTTGTTGTTGTTCAGTCACGTCCAACTCACTTATGAGAAAATTGAGGGAATTGAAGGGATTAAGACAGCAAACGGTTAATTGTGGGAAATGAGCAAACCACACTGACTCCATCTTGTGATTTAAATCTGGAGCTAGTTTGTTCCCTTTCTATTCAGTTATGGGCCTGGTCCAAATTCTGTCTCATGAGAGAACTTTATTTGATTGTGGGAATTGGGAGAAAACCATATTGCATTATCTGAACCTAACCCTGTGTGGCTGGGAAACTGGCCCACCTGTACTTGCTGTTTAGAGACCCTTAACCAAGGACTGAGACTTTGTTGAACGGAAACACAGTCACATCCTAAAACTGATGTAAGGAGTTTTCTCATAATAGAACATCTCAAGCAACTCATCTGCCTTATCGGAAAATTTCAATTGGTTATTGTTTCGAGGGTGACTAGGTGGCTCAGTGGATTGAAAGTCATACCTAGAGATAGGAGGTCCTGGGTTCAAATCTGACCTCAGACACTTCCTAGCTGTGTGACCCTGGGCAAGTCACTTAATTCCCACTGCCTATCTCTTACCACTCTTTTGCCTTGGAACCAATATGCAGTATTGATCCTAAGATGAATATAAAAGGATTTTTAAAACCAATTATTGTTTCCATGTTCCTTTGACTGTTTACAGATATTTAGGGTGGAGTGGGACACCTCTTTTCCTAAATTCAAGGAATTTCACCCATTTGCTCTCCCTCTTCCAATTTCAAGAGTCCATAATCTTTCCCCATTTAGAAATCAGATTACCTAATGTTTTATCATTTCCTTTTAATTAGCTGGTATTATCTGATAAATTGTTTTTAATGGATAAAGTCTGTCTCCTCCTGTATTCAGAGTGCAGCCCTAAGCTGAGGAAGGGGTTCGGTCCTGATTTGTTAGGCAGCTGGTAGGCATTGCTTAATAAATCAATATGTTCAGAAGATTAAATCTTCGTCTCCTCAGTCATTTCATCTTTTGCTCATTACACGTTTGAGGTTTTCTCAGCAAAGATACTGGAGTGGTTTCTACAGATGAGGCAACCGAGGCAAACAGGGTTAGGTTAACCCTGGGAACTGGTTTAGGCTCTATCACCCAAGGATATTTCTGAAAACATGTAAGAGGGAAGAAGGAGCCATATACTACTTTCAGTGCCTCACAGGGATTTGTAATCCCACCAATGCCTGCATCTTATACTCCGGTCCAAGTGGACACCACTCTTTCCTCTGCATATATCCTGTGCTCTCCCAGCCAATCAGTGCCCAGCTCAGTGCTCAGGTACTAGAGACACAAAAACAGAAAATCAAACAGCCCCTGCCCTTGTTTCATTGTGTGCTGTGCCTGTCGGATCTATAGTTGCTTCCTTTCTCTGCTTGATAAACTCTTACCTGTAAGTCTTTAAGATCTAATTCACCTCCTATGGGAAGCCTTCCCAGATGACTCCTTCCCACATTGCCTTGTGGAGAATAACCTTTCTTCTTGAACTTCTGGGGGCACTTTGTTTTCCCCCTTTTGGGCTTAATATTTTGTAGTAATGTTATGCCGTTTGTATCGTGTGCTGTGACTAGACTACGAGCGCTCTAAAATCAAGAACAAGGTCTCATAAATTTTGCATTATAATAATAATAGCTAACATCTATATGGTGTCTACTATGTGCCATGTACTTTACAAATATTATCTCATTTGAACCTTACAACAACCCTGGGAGATGGATGTTATTATTAGCTCCATTCTGAAGCTGAAGAAACTGAGGCAAGCAGAGGTTAAGTAACTTACTAGGATCACAAAGCTAATAAGTATCTGAAACTGAATTTTAACTCCAGGTTCGGTGCTCTATCTACTGCCCCACCTAATTGCCCCATAATCATAGCTAACATTTACATAGTGCTTACTATGTATCAGGCACTTTGCAAATATTATCTCATTTGAACCCCACAATAACTCTGGGAGGAAGGCGATATTATCATCTCCATTTTACAGCTGAGGAAACTGAGATGAAATAACTAGCCCAGCACCACACGGCTAGTGTCTGAACTCAGATCCCCGACTCTAGACCACTGAACCACCTAACTGCCCTAGTATCTCACTCAGCTCTTAGATTAGTGCTTCTGTGCACAGTAGGTGCTTAATACATGTTTGTTAAATTATATTGAATTGCGGGGCAGCTAGGTGGCTCAGTGGATTGGGAACCAATTTTAGAGATGAGAGGTCCTGGGTTTAAATCTGTCCTCAGAAACATCTTAGCTGTGTGACCCTGGGCAAGTCATTTAACCCCTTTTGCCTAGTCCTTACCACTCTTCTGCCTTGGAACCAATATACAATATTGATTCTAAGATGGAAGGTAAGGGTTTCAGAAAAATTTACATTGTATTGAATTTCCTTAATCCTCTTTTTAAAAAATGGCAAAATGCTCAAGTGACTTGCCCCAGGGTCACACAACTAGGAAGTACCTGAAGTCAAATTTGAACCCAGGTCCGGCTTTCTATCTACTGTGCCATCTAGCTCTCCTTCTGTGACTCCTTTTCTCTCTTCCTTTTCATTTTCTATTCTATCTTTCTCCTTTTGTTAACCATGACATGGAATGGAAGTGTCTATTTTTTCCTACATATTTTAGTCTTTGAGAATGAAGGACAATATATCAACCATATATATATATATATATATCACATCCTCTGGTATCTTAAGCATTCCAATTCGTGTGTGTGCGTGATGATATCTCTCTCTCTCTCTCCTTTCTCTCTCCCTTTTCTTCTCTCTTCTCTCTCTCTCCTTTATCTCTCTCTTCCCCCCTCTTTTCTCTCTCCTCTCTCTCTTCTCTCTTTCCTCTCTCTCTTTTTTCTCTCTCCTCTATCCTTTGTCTATCTTCTCTCTCACCCTCTCTCTCCTCTCTCTTTTGTCTCTTCTCTATCCTTTGCTCTCTCCTGCCCTCTCTCCTCTCTCTTTTGTTTCTCTTCTCTCTCTCCTTTCTCCTTTCTCTCTCTCTCTTCTCTCTCCCCTTTCTCTCTTCCTTTTCTTTTCTCTCTCTCTCCTTTATCTTTCTCTTTCCCCCTCTTTTCTCTCTCCTCTCTCTCTTCTCTCTCTCTCCTCTCTTTTTTCTCTCTCCTCTATCCTTTGTCTAGCTTCCCTCTCTCACCCTCTCTCTCCTCTCTCTTTTGTCTCTCTTCTCTCTTTCCTCTATCCTTCTCTCTCTCTCTCTCTCTCTCTCTCTCTCTCTCTCTCTCTCTCTCTCTCTCTCTCTCTGTCTCTCTGTCTCTCTCTCTCTCAGTCTCTCTCTCTCTTCATTTATCTTCATCTTTCTGTTGTCCATTGTTTCTCTGTACACTTCTTCTGTCTTTTTGTCTGTCTCCAAAAACTTCCAAACCGACCGAAGGGGCTTTTAATTTATGACAGTCCTCAATCAGTTTTCCCCTTTGGGGCAAATGGTTCCAATAACAGCAATCATTTCCTCCTCTAACTCTAAATATAGCCCTAAGACTGCTCCAGACTCCAGGGAGGCTCTGACTGTTCTCCCTGTCCTCTCACTGGGGTCTCTAACAACCTTCAGCCTGGAGTTTGGCTCTGTCCCAGCCCAGAGCTAAGGGCTGCCTATGTAATTGTGCTCATCATCTGCAATGCTGGGTTCACTTACCACACTGTTGTCAGGAGAAATTCCCTGGGCCTAATTAAAACTGAGTGCACACACCACTGATTCCCCTGGGAGGGACTCGGCTTCCGCCTCCCTTCAGAATCCAGAGCAGAAAATGATGTTCACGCGCGTTGGGGCAGAGCCAATTCCCTCAAGAGCCCAGCGTTGCTTGTGTTCATTCCAGACCCAAGGAGTCACACAGGAAGAACATAAAGCAACCCTAGACAAAAGGCAGGGTTTGGCTCCCTGTTCACACTCTTGTCCCTCTCTGATGACCACGAGGACCAAGATGGCGCATGCGAGCTGAAAAGTGGCTGGATCTGGACTTCAGAGGACTGATGGTGAAGGTGCCTCTTGTCTCTCAGCAGAGAGGTGGTGGGCTGTGGATACAGAGCGAGGCATACGTTTTCAGCCATGCCAATATGGTCGTTTATTTTTCTTGATTACAAAGTTCTGTTGCAGAACGAGGGAGATCCTGAAAAATATCAATGTTTAAAGATAAGAGTATCAGTAAAGCAGTTTTTAAAATTAAGTGTAGGGAGATAGTGTGGTATAATTGAAAGAGCCTTGTGATGGGAACCAGGAAACCTGGGTTCTAGCCTTGGTTTGCCATTGGATTCTCTTGAAAAAATCTATCTGCCATTCGACTTCATTTTTCTCTCTTCTAAATAATTATATGAAATAAGGAGTTTCTTTGTTTAAAAACTATAGAAACATGAAAAATAATTGGTAATCTGGATGACTCAAAAGAAGACAAGTATCCCTAGAGATGACTGAAAAAAAAGGGCAAATTGGGCTAAGGGACTTGTGTTGATGGTAACTTGAGTGATGTTTTGCATCTCCTTAATAGAGATGGTAGGGAGCAGCAAGTAACTCAGTGGATTGAGAGCCAGGCCCAGAGACAGGCAGTCCTAGGTTCAAATTTGACCTCAGACACTTCCCAGCTGTGTGACCCTGGGCAAGTCACTTAACCCCCATTGCCTAGCCCTTGCCACTCTTCTGCCTTGGAACCAATTGGTCCCAAGGCAGAAGGTGAGGGTTTTTTAAAAACCATGATGGTAATGGTGATTTATGAGGAGGAACCCAGGTAGCTCAGTGAAGTGAGAGCCAGGCCTAGAGACTGAAGGTCCTGGGTTCAAATATGATCTCAGATACTTCTTAGCTATATGACCCTGGACAAGTCACCTGATCCTCATTGCCTAGCCTTTACCACTCTTCTGTCTTGGAATCAATATACAGTATTGATTCTAAGATGGAAGGTGAGGGTTTAAAAAAAGTAGTAATTTATAAGAGATGGTAGCTGGGATTTTTTTAATTTATAAGAGATTTATTTATATTATTATTAAGAGATTATTATTTATAAGAGATTTATTTATAAGAAAATTTATAGAGATGGTGATGGTAAGGATGGTGAAGATGGGACTAGTGATCATAGTAATTAATAGTGATTATCATAGTGACAATGATGGTGATGATATGGTGACATGGAGATGGCAACAACTAGCCTTTATACAGTGCTTTCAGATTTGCAGAGCACTTCACATATATGATCTTTACAACAACCCTGGGAGGAAGGCATGATTATCTCCATTTTACAGTTGAGGAAACTGAGGCATATTGGTTAAGTGACTTGCCCAAAGTCACACAGCTTGTCAGTGTCTGAGGCAGGATTTGAACTCAGGTCTTCCTGACTCTAGGTCCAGGAAGTCCTATCCACTGCACCACCTCACTGCCTTTCATTGACTATTCTTGCCAGCTGAGCTCCCAGCCTATCTGTGGAAGCATCCCCACTCCTGAAAGTTGTAACACAGCAGGGCACAGGATAGAAATACCAGTGAGGGGCAGGATGGCAATGCTGGCCCATCTGTGTCTGTGAGCTATTTCCTCCAGGGCTAGAGTCAACCAGATAAAACTGATCTATTGGTTGCTGCCGAGCTCCTGATGACCTCAGCTTGTTAGTGAGAGCCAGGCAGAAGGGGCTGCAGACCAATTCTGGACCCAGGGCACGTTTTCATTCATTTATATATAGACAAGTGGAGGTACAGCAACTCCCTTCCTGGCAGGTATTGAACACCAGCTGTGCGTGCATATGTGGGTACAAATGAAACCCTGTCCTCTGAAGTTTGGGGGGAGGAAGAAGAGAAGGAAAACACTGCACCCCATTCCTGCCTTTGGGGAGCTTTCAGTTTAGCTGGGCCCCCAGACAATTCAAGGAAAGATTTAGCAGACATTTCTTGGATCCAAAGACAAAAATGAGGGAATCCTTAGGAAGGAGGGAAAGGTTCTAAGAAAGGTGGTGGTGGCTGGGGGGAACACTTGTACATCAATAAGTAAATATAACAGGCAAGCAGAATAATACAAAATAATCTCAAGGGGGAAAGAATATGAAGAACTGGGCGAGGGGTGAGGTGGTCTAGGAAAGGCCCCCTAAGAGAAGGTGGTCCCTGAACTGGGCTCTGAAGGAAGCCAGAGATTCTTTGAAGAAGAGGTGAGGAAGGAGGGAATGCATTTTAGACATGGAAGATCGCTTGTGCAAAAAGCATGGAAGCAACGGGGCAGCTGGGTGGCTCAGTGGCTTGAGAGCCAGGTCCAGAGATGGGAGGTCCTGGGTTCAAATTTGACCTCAGACACTTCCCAGCTGTGTGACCCTGGGCAAGAGACTTAACCCCCATTGCCTAGCCCTTACCACTCTTCTGCCTTGGAACATAGTATTGATTCTAAGACAGAAGGTAAGGGTTAAAAAAAAAGCATGAAGGCAAGATAAGAAATACTGGGTCTGTTTCTGATTCTGGTGTGAATGAGAAGGTAAGAGCCAAATACAAAAATCCCAGTCCTTTGCTCCTCTCTAGAGTGACTTTGGCTCTATTATTGCTGTCCTGCCCAGCACTGGGACCCCCATTTGTAATTCCTTCTTTCTCACTGACTCACTGCTTGCTACTGGGTGGAAGACCAGATCCCCAAACTCTCAAACTATTGCTGATTTGCAAGGGAACCCCTAAGGCTTGCACTCTCTAAGAAACTCCTACTTCTCTGGCTAGAAGATTGGCTTTTGGAGTTGTGTTGCCTAGGAAATCTTGCTTTGGATGGAGGGGCAGATTCTAGCCCTCTTGAACTTGGTGTTGGGCACTTCCCATAAAATCCCCTCTTTCTGACTCAAAGGTCAAACTCATGTTGATTTGGGAATCCGGATCTCTCTTTCCCTGGGAAGCTGAATTTTCAAAATGCATTTTCTTTCCACAGAAACCTCCTCCCCACCCTCCACCTCGCCTCACTCCTGGCCACATAGGCAGCATATGTCTGCTTCTGCCATGCGCTTCTGCTGCCAAAGTTGCAAAGAATGTTCTGCCATTAACAGGTTGCTCCCCCACCCCCATCTCCACCTGCTGCTCTCCCAGAATCTCTTCAGAAGAAAGGTACAAGGGAAAAGGCAAAACAGATTTCTGGAAATAACAGAGGAAGGTGTCAAAAGTCGTAGTTTGAACTGAGCATCAGGGAGGGAGGGCAGAATTGACTTGGTCTAGAATAACCTGATTTGAAAGATGATGTGAGAATAAAGAAGAAGCTAATAGGAGAGGACTTCCTGGAAGAGATGAGATGTGGGGTTTGGGTTTTTTTTTCATTCTGACTCCCCATCTCTTGGGACATTCATCTGCACTGCCCTAAGTGGGTTGAGGCAGAAGGAAGAGGATAGATATTGAGAGCCACCTGGGAGGAGGATTTTTTTAACCCTTACCTTATATCTTAGCATCACTACTGTGTATTGGTTCCAAGGCAGGAGAGTAGTAAGGGCCAGGCAATGGGGGTTAAGTGACTTGCCCAGGAAGTGTCTGAGGCCAGATTTGAACTTAGGACCTCCCATCTCTAGGTCTGGCTCTCGATCTACTGAGTGACCCAACTGTCCCCTGGGAGAAAGATTTTATTTTTATTTATTTATTATTTTACATATATTGATTTAGAATAATTTTCCATAGTTACATGATCCATGTTCTCTGGGAGGAGGATTTTAAATAAAACAGAAATGGTTAAACCAAAGAGATACCCAACCTCTGAAACACATAAGTGCTCCATAGGGGATCCCAAAGATCTTTCATATCTTGAATGCATGTTTCCCAGTCTAACATTCTGCATTCCTAGCTACCTTCCAGCCCTGCCATTCTATATTCAAGGGTCTCATCCAGCGTGGAGAATATATTTTCTTGAGGGCTTAAATGAGGTATCTTATAATACCTAGAGGTTACAATGACAAATCTTGGTTCCAAAGATGAGGTGAAAAAAGGTACCCCATCCTTCACAGGGGGGGGGGATTATGGGTATGGAACATTGCACAGAATGTCAGACTAAATTATATTGGTTTGTTTCACCAATCTGATTTTTTCTCCTTTCTTTTTAATTACAAAAGAGAGCTCACTGAGTAGAGCAGTGTGCAGTGTGCGTGTGTGTGTGTGTGTGTGTGTGTGTGCCTCCAAGTATGGGTAGATGTATTTATTTTTTATTGATATATTTTCCTTTTTTTCATCACCTTCATTTCCAGATATATGTACACACACACACACACACACACACACACACACACACAGGATAAGAACAAGAATATAAAAAAATCTCTGGGTTTATTATAGCCCAGACCTAGGCAAATTTCTTATCTCTTGGCTCAGCTTGCAGCTGGCTCCCCTCCACTCCTGGCTCACAAGGGAGCTGCTGTCCAGGGTTCTGATCCAGGTCTCCTGACCTTGCCATTCTGGTCCCCATTTCATCAACTTCTATCAGACCTGGCCTTTTCACCAGACCTTGAAATCCATTAGCAAAGGTCTTTATTGAGTCCCTCCAGCAGACTGACTCCAGTAAGGGTCATGTTATAGGAAAGACACACACACACACACACACACACACACACACACACACAGGGCCTGAACTAGAGAGAAGGTACAAGGTTGACTCTGGGAGTGAGATACATACATACAAGGAACAGAAACTGTTCAATCCTGAATTGTATGACCTCAGAGCTGCAGGAAGTTAGAGAAAGAAAAGCTCTCTGGGATCATGGGATCATAAATTTAGAGCTGGAGTGACCTAGAGGCCACCTAGTCCAGTCCCATGATTTTACAGAAAACAAATTGCTATCCAAGGAGGTTGAACAACTTGCCCAAGGTCACACAGATAATAAAATGCAGAGACAGGATTTGAACTCAAATCCTCTCTTTCCAAATTTAGTCTTCTTTCAACTATACCATACTGTGTTTCCTATTCACAAAAGCAGGATATTGGTCTCTAAAGACCCTTCCAACTTAGTGCTTTTTTTCCCCCTCTGGACCCTTCCAGCTTTAATATTTTGTTTCCTATATTTTAATGTCCTTTTCCACATTGACATTCAGTGGTCTTTGTTCTAAGATCCATTCTAATTTTGACATTGTATGTTCTAAGACCTTTTTAGTTCTACTTCTTTATATTGTTTTCTAAGGTTCTACAGTCTACATTATCAGTCCCTCAGAGTTCTGACATTCTATATTCTGTGTTCTAAGGTACTTTCCAGCTCTGACATTCTAACATATTCTTGTTCTAAGACCTAGCTGGGCCACAAAGTCTCTTCTAGACCTGATCTCCTATGTGTCTACGGGTTGGGGAAACATGTGGACGTCACTGATCCTCTCTGACCTCCTCCTACTCCCCCCAAAGGGAGGATGAACTCACAGCCTGTAACAGCTGGGAGATGCTGAGCTCACAGCTCCCTGGCCTCAATGATGTCACCACCAAGTAAGGTCCTGTCACTGGGAGGGGGTGTGAGAGCACAGAGCAGAAATAGCTCCTCTCAGCAGCTACACAAAGGCTTCCAGGTGAGGACTGAGGATGAGCAAAGTGAGATAGATAAAATAAGAACATTCTTCAACCTGGGGCTCCCACCATCACCACCATGCCCTGAGTCTGAACTTCAACCTCAAAAAAATCCTCCTATTCCTTATCTTGACATTCAAGGCCTCATTGCTCTACCCTAACCTGTCCCTTCCCTCTGTTCCCAATAGACTATCTTCCTCTCCTCAGATTCCCAACTGTATTCCTGTCTTCATGCCTTACTTGTATAAAAATGGTAATAGTTAGCATTTTTGCCATTTTGAGATTTGTAACACGCTTTGTGTACATTATTTTATTTGACCCTCACAACTATGTAATGTAGATACTATTATTATCCCCATTTTATAGATGAGAAAACTGAGACTTAGAGAGGTTAAATAATTTATTTACCCAGGGCTATAAACCTAATATGTGTCTGAGTCAGGATTTGAACTCAGGTCTTTCTGACTCCAAGTCTTATCCTCTATCCACTATGTCATAGGGCTACTCACACACACACCCCACCCCCGGAAAAACTCCTTTTTTTCTCAAACACCTCCTATACTTCAAGGTCCAGCTCATGACACATGTTTTCCAGAAAGCCTGCTCTGATTTCTCTTTTTCTTATCTTCCCCCAGGGTCTCTCCCTCATCTGACCACCCTGGCACTTATTTTATTGGATCAGAGGATTCTAACTAGGAGGGGTCTGAGAGATCATCTAGTCCACCCCCGTAGATAAGAATGTCCTTGAAACTTCCTTCCATTATTCCATGTGAGCCAATCCCTAGCTATGATAATCCCTTTCATTTCTGTAGTGGTTGTCAGTTCAAAAGGCTTATTATTGTGGTTATTGCTTTAAAAACTCTTACCTTCATCTTAGAATCAAAACTAAGTGTTAAATCCACAGAAGAAGAGCAATAAGGGCTAGGCAATTGGGACGCGAAGTGACTTGCTCAGGATCATGCAGTTAGGAAATATCTGAGGTCAAATTTGAACCCAGAACCTCCTATCTCTATCTATGTTTGTCTCTCAGTCCACTGAGGCATCCAGCTACCCCAAAGAACAAGTAGTAGTAAGTAGTTATTATAGGCTAGGTACTATGTTAAGTGTAAGGGATATAAGCAGCCCCGACCCTCAAGGAGCATACATCCTAACTGCAATGACCACATTCAAATAATGGGAGAGCAGAGTGCTGTGATTGCAAATATTTCCCTTAAGGTATTTAGTACAAGTGTTACTATTATCTCTACATGGTGGAAGAGGGGGCTGAGGATGAGAGAGGTAAGATGATTTCCCCAATTTCCCCCAGGTCATAAGCCAGTAAGTATTGGAGTTAAAATTCAAGCCAAAGTCTCTTGATTTAAGTCTAATATTCTGGTTCACCAACTGCCCTTCATTTAAAATCATTAAACTGTGACCCCAGAGAAGAGATCAGGACTTTTTGTCATTGGATAAAGAGATCATTATAATTATTAATAATACAGTTTATGGGTACAAGGGCTTTCACCTCTATTCTCCTTGTGGACAGTCGTAGAATTGTTGGCTGCTAGAATCTCAGAGTGGAAAGGGGCCACAGAGGGCATTGAGTCCAAGCTCTAGCTGAGCAGGAATCAAATCCAATTGATAAACATTTATTAGGTATCTCCTATGTGTAAAGATTCCTGTACTAGAATTGGGCAATCCATGTTTCCTGACTTCAAGGAGTTTCTCATCTCCCAGATGCATGGGACAATCCACAACATTTACACAACAGCTGTATTAGAGAGATGCAAATGGGGTCCTTGGTAAGGTCTTGGAAGGAAGGACATTGACAACTAGGGTGGCTGGGAAAGGATGACATGAGGAAATGGCACTTGGGTTAGGCTTTAAAAGATGGAAAGGAGTAGGGTAAGATGGAGAGGGAGGATATTCTAGGCAAAGAATCTCTTTACCTGTCTCAGGAAAAGCATGAAAGTGAGAGCAAACAGGATCAAGAACCTAGAATTGCCTTGTTTGGCAGCAGAGTAGAATTGTGGAGAGGAATAACAAAAAGAGGTCTGGAAGGATAGGGCAACATCAGATTATGGATGGTCTGGAATATTAGAATGGGGAACTACAACTTAGAAGTTATTTGAGAGCTATTGAAGCTGAGTAGTGACACAAAAGGTTCCTTGCCTTGGTGGCTTAGTAGATTTAGATCCAGGGCTAGAGACAGGAGATCTTGGGTCCAAATCTGGACTCAGATACTTCCTAGCTTTGTGACCCTGGGCAAGTCATTTAACCCTAATTGTCTAGCCCTTACTGCTTTTCTATCTTGGAACCAATACATAGTATTGATTCTAAGATGGAATATAAGGAAGATTATCCTGAAAGTTTCATGAAGGATTGATTGAGTTAGTGAGAGAATGGAGGTAAAAAGATCTATAAGAAGGGCTTTGTACAATAATAATCTAGGAAGTAGTAATTAAACTCTGAACTAGAATGACTGAAATGAGACTGTGTAACCCTGGGTAAGTCATTTCTTTCCTCTTTGCCTCAGATATTTTAGGTCCTGACAATTGATGAGATATAAAAGTTGATGGGAAGAAGAGTCAGAAGTAATTATCTTCAAGGTTCAAACATAGGAGACCAGATGGTGGATGGTGCTACCAAACAGAAATAGTGAAGTCAAAAAGAGGATCAAGATTAGGAGGAAGATCATAATAAACTTGACTTGGGATATATGAAATTTGAGGTAGAGATGTGTCTCATAGGTAACTGGAGATGCAGGTCTGGAGTTGGGGGGGGGGAACCCATCAGAATTCATGCCTTGAGATGTAAACATGAGATCATTTGAATAGATGTAATCATTAAAGCCATTAGGAGCTATGGGGATTGCCATGGGAGAGAGCAGATAGAGAGGGGCCCAAGGAGAGGTCTTTTGGAAACACCAACATTAAGAAGTCAGAAATGGGGGTAAGAAGCCAAGTAAGGAAGATTTCATATCTCAGACAAAGACAAATATGGCCTCTGCTTGAAGCCTCGCATTAAGGCATCCACTACTATCATATTCCCACCAAAGTTTTCTCTTTTCTAGGCTAAATATCTTCTAGTCCTTTAACTGATCTAAACATAATATGATCTGGAGTCCTCCCCTTAACTCTCGTGCTTGCTTCCCTATGGACATTCTATAATATTCTATACCTGTAATGGCAAACCTATGGCACATGTGCCAATGATGGCACACAGAGACCTCTCTGTGGCCATGCATGCCATCACCCACCAGAGTTAGTTACTAGGAAGGCAGAGGGACTTGGGTGGAGCTGGTCCCCTTCCCCCTCTACTGTGCCTTCCCTCCCCTCTGCCAACAGCCCAATGGAAGCACTTACTCCCTCCCCTGAGCAGAGTCCAAGTCACTCTCCTCCCTTTCTCCCTCCCCTGTCTGGAGATGTGGGTAAGGAGTGGGGGGCACAGCACACAGTGAGGGGCGGGGCTCAGCACATGGTCTTCTTAAGGTTCACCATTACTATTCTATATCTTCTTTTTTTCTTTTTTAATAAACCCTTACCTTCCGTCTTAGAGTCAATACTGTGTATTGTGACAAGGCAGAAGAGTGGTAAGGGCTAGGCAATGGGGGTCAAGTGACTTGCCCAGGGTCACACAGCTGTCTGAGGCCAGATTTGAACCTAGGACCTCCCGTCTGTAGGCCTGGCTCTCAATCCACTGAGCTACCCAGCTGCCCCCTATTCTATATCTTCTTAAAGGACTTCTTAAAGCCCATTCCACTTTAGGGATGGCTGTGATTGTTAGAAAGTTTTTTCTTGTAAGGAGCTACAACCTGTCTCCCTATAACTTCCACCTATTGAATCACAAAGAATCAGAGAATTTAGGAATTGGAAAGTACCTCAACAGCTCCCTAATTCAATCCATAGCTGCAAAGAATGATCATTAAAATGTACTCCATAAATGGATTTATCCAGCCTGTGCTTGAAGATTTCAAGGAAGGAGAATCCACTATCTCTTCAGGCAACCCATACTAACCATGGACAGCTCTCATTGTTAGTCAGTTTTCCCCCTAGCATCCAGCCCTAATTGGCCTGTTGGCAACTTCTACCCATTGCTAGTGGTTCTATCCTCTGGGACCAACTAGGACAACCCTTGAAATCAAAACCGAGATTGTGTCCCCTCTAGGTCTTCTCCAGAGCAAACATTCCTGTTTCCTTGAACCTTGTGTCTCTATGGACATTCTCCAGGTTATCAATGACCTTCCTAAAATATGGGGCGCAGAACTGAATGCAATACTCCAACTGTGCACTGATCAGGGCACAACATCATCTCCCTAGTCCTGAGCATGTATGCCTCTTTTAATATAGCTTAAGATTGCATTAGAGGTTTTTTTTTTTTTTTAATCTTACTTTGTGACCTAGAAACAGCTCTAAGAAGGACAAGCTAGACAAGTGGGTTTAAGTGACTTGCCGGGGTTGCACAGCTAGGAAGCATCTGAGGCCCAATTTAAATCCAGGTCCTCCTGGCTCCAGGCCTGACACTCTATCCACTAAGCCACCTCACTGTCCCTTAAATTAGTTTTTTATGCCATATCACATCATTTACAGAGGAAGCATGGAATAGTGGATAGATACTAACTGGCTTTGGAGCCAGGAAGACCTGGATTCAAGTCCTGACTCTGACTCATATATGTTGTGTGATCCTAGGGAAGTTATTTAACTTTTCAGTGCTCAAAGACTATAAGTTGAAAAGAAAAAGATGTTAACATGTATTGGTAGAGGGAGTCTCCTCAACCACAAGTTCAATTCATCTCCCTGCCGTATTGTCAATGCACATCAAATTTGCAGCACACAAAAGCCCCCAGACATTTTTAGATGAATTCTATTACCATGTGTCTCCCATCTTGTAGTTTTAGGTTGATTTTTTGAACCCAAAGATGACTTGACATTTCTTCCTATTCAATTTCATCTTCTTATATTCAATTTGACACTCCATCTTATTGAGATCTTTTGGGAAAATGACTGTGTCAATTCCTTTCTACAAGGAATTGGCGAGGTCCTAAATAGCTCAACCAACACATAGATAGATGCCTGGGGATATTCCACTCGAGTCCTCTCTCTCAAGGGGCCACAGAGGCACAGAATCTCAGAGATGGAAGGCACCTCTGAGATCTTCTAGTCCAATGCCTACTGGACAAAGGATCTTCTCCACAACCTCGTTAACAAGTGGATCTCCACTCTCTGGTTGAAGTCTTGCAGTAATGGGAAAGACTAGTTTCTTTGAACACACAAATGTACAGATGGGCTCAAACTTAGGTAAGGAGTGAAAGAACCTTAATTCAAAGAAGCAATGGCCTTCACCATTATCACTTTGCAAAAGTCGGAGGCCTGGGGCATCAGGATTTATATTATCTTTAATTTCCTTACTTATTTACACTGTCTCCACTTCTGGCCCCTTATACCTTCCTCCTCCTCACATATTCTATGACCCTGTGCCCCAGATTTTCTTGCCATTCCACTCACACCACAGCCTATCTCCTGACTCCACACTGGGTACCCTCAGGTCTGCAATGTTCTCTCTTCTCACCTCTGCCTCCTGGCTTCCTTCAAGACTCCAATTCAGTTCAAATCCCATTTTTTGCTCAATGCCTTAATCGGTCTCCCACCCTGCCCCATTACTAGTCGGTTGTTGTCCTTCAGACTCAAAGAGAACCAAAATGGCATCACTGGTGATGCCTTTTGACTTGTGCAGGAATTGGGCTTAAGTGAGGCCGAGTTGCCCAAATATGTCAGCTTCACTCACTTTTCCAGAGTCATCAAAGTTCAGTGGCAAGAAAGAAGTCAAGGTGACTGCTAATGGCCAGAGATGCCCAATATAACCATGGCTTCTCCAGTGTCTGACCCTAAGCTCTCCCTAGTGTCTGCTTCTATGCCTTCTTGGCCATTGGAACAAATTGTTGTCATTCATAACTTCCACCAGGGGAAGTCTTCACATGCCTGGGATAGACACTCCCCAACTCCCCAATGGGTTTGAGGCCCATCAGTTATGCATTATGGACTACTAGGAGACCCAGCCTGGCTTAGCCCATCTGATGAGATGGTTTACCAAGGTATGGCCGATGTATAGCTTCTGGGGGCCACAGGTGAGATGGACAGCAGGTGGACCCCAAAGGAGGAAAGTAGCCCTGAAAAGAGTTTAGAAAGCCCAAATGCCAGAGGTACTTGTTTTTATCTCAACACCCCATCTCTGCCTTCCCTCTAAAATTGTCCAATTCATACTGGACCTGTTTGGCATGTACATATTTGCATTCTGTCTCCTCCAATTAGAACGCAAGTTCCTTGAGGGCAGGAATCATTTTTTTTGTCTTTGCTTGTATCCCCAGCACTTAGCACAGCTCCTGGTACACAGTAAATGCTTAATTGTGCTTGACAATTGACAACCTGATATTCTTCAGCATGTGGAAATCTCTGGTGGTGAAGAAAGTGCTGGACTTGGGGTCAGGAAGGTCTGAGGCCAACCACAAGCACTTAATATAGCTGTGTGATCCGAGGCAAGCCATTTAACCTCTATTTGCCTCAGTTTCTTCATCTGTAAAATGGAGATAATAATAGCAGCTACCACCCAGGATTATTGTGAGGATAAAATGTGATATTTGTAAATAAAGTATTTTACCAACCTTAAAGCACTGTATAAATGCTAGCATCTATTATTAAACACAATTGATCCCATGTACATCACCCTTTATAGTTCACAAAGTGCTTTCTTTCCTCATAACAACCCAGTGATGTAGGCAGTTTAAGAATTATCATCCCCATTTTAGAAATGTAAAGTGGATGGAGCCCTTTTGCTGGAGTGACAAGATACAAGGAAACCAAGTCTCAGAGAGTTCATAGGACTAGAACTGAAAGAGAATTTTAAAAAAGACTAACTGATCCAATCTTCTGGCCTTACAAGTGAAGAAGAGAAAAGGCATGAGTTTAAGTAACTTACAAGGCCTTAGAATCAGCTACATAGCTGATATTTAAATCCAGGCCCCCCCCCCAACTCAAAATCCTGAGCTTTTCCCACTTCTCCTGGGGGTTTCCTCCAAGAACCTCCATTTTATTCATTTATTTGTTTGTTTGTTTTTAAATCAAACCCCTTACCTTCCATCTGAGAATCAATACTGGTTCCAAGGCAGAAGAGTGGTAAGTGACTTGCCCAGGATCACACAGCTAGGAAGTATCTGAGGTCAGATTTGAACCTAGGACCTCCCATATTTAGGCCTGGCTCTCAATCCACTGAGCTACCCAGCTGCCCCTAAGAACCTTCATTTTAAAGAGGAAGTAGAGTCCAGCCATTTATTTGTAAAGTTTTTTCATTCCTCTTCATTCCTCCACCATGACCCCATACCAAGTACCCTCATTATATCCTCTTTTCAGATTTCCTTTTCTATGTCCCATTAGAAGGGAAGTGGCTTGAGGGCAGGGATAGTCTTTGTTTCTGTTTGTATTTATTAGCAATCTCAGAGTTTAGCACAGTGGAACACATAATAAGCGCTTAATAAATGCTCTCTGACTTGACTATACAACAATAGAATTTACCCATCCATAGTCGTGTTGTTCATGCTTCATTTTCTTTTTTTTAAAACCTTACCTTCCACCTTAGAATCAATACTGTGTGTTGGTTCCAAGGCAGAAGAGTGCTGAGGGCTAGACAATGGGGGTGAAGTGACTTGCCCAGGGTCACACAGCTCTCATCCTTCTTTTTCTGAAAGGACCGATGACATTACAGAGTGATGTTTTGACTTGCTCATGAACTGGGTTTAACTGAGACAGATTTGTGCAAAGTCATCAGCCTCACTATCCTAGAGTCATCGAAGGCCAGTGACAAGACAAAAGTAAGGACAATGGTCAGGGATGCAGAGAACCATCTTGGCTTCTTTGATGTCTAACCAAGCTCTAAGTACTCCCCACAGTACCTGCTCCAGCTGCCTTTGTGGACAATGGAACAAATTATTCTCATCCACTCATTCCACCAATGGACATTCTTCACATGTTTAGAGTAGACACCCCTCCAAACACAACTCCCCATCAAGGTTGTGGCCAATCACTTACCCTCAACCTGGTTTAACCCATCTGCCATTCAGGGATGGCTGCTACACATGTGACAGTTTCTTGGAGCCACAGGTGAGAACTAGGTCAAAGGTGCTCACCAAAATGGATAAGCAGCCCTGAAAATGGCTTGGCAAGCCCTCCCACCAAAGGTGCTAGGCTTCTTTGAACACTCAGATATTCCCATAGTCATATAGTTAGTAATGAGTCAACGTGATCCTGGGTTCCAGTTCTGACACTCTAGTCCTGATCCTTCCCCTCTAGCACAAGCTCTGGCTATGGGTTGAATAGACAGACATTGAGCTCATTCCTCCATTACAGCTCCATGTTGTGCCCTCTTTTCCTCCCAGAGTCCATCTGAACATCCGAAGCACTGTGTTTCTTGGTCCCAAAGAACACAGGCAAGCACCTTTTCTGGGAGTCTTTTTCAAGGAGTTCTCCCTTAGGAGAATACTATAAAAGTAGTTAACTTGGATTTTAGTAAAGCCCTTAATAAATATTTCAGACTCTTCTTGTAGAGAGATGTGGGCTAAGTGAGATTGTAATAAGATGGATTCAGAATTGGTTGAGTGGGCAGACCCAAAGAAGAGTTATAAATATTTCAATGCTACTTTGGCAAGAAGTCTCCAGTGGAGTGCCCCAGGGATCTGTACTTGGCCCTATACTGTTTAACCTTTTTAAAAAATGACTTAGAAAATAACATAAATGGTACCCTTATCAAAATTTTCATATGAAAAAAGCTGGGAGGGATAGCCAGCTAGCACACCAGATGAGAGTGTTGGGATCCAAAAAATCTTGATGGATTAGACTACAGCATTGGACTCAATCTAATAGGCTGCAACTCAGCAGGGAGAAATAGAAAATCTTAACCTTGTCTTCAAAATAAGCAATTTCCCAAATACAAACTAGGGGAGCCATAGCATTGGTGTATTGTCTAAAGGAGACCTCAAGTGAACGCAGCTCCAAATGAGGCAGCAGTATGGTGGGGGTAGATGGCCTGGGCTGCAGTAAAAGAGGTAGAAGAGCTAATGGGGATAAGATGGTGAGGTGGTGATGGCCCCACTATGTTTTACCTGGTCAGATCACATCTGGAGTGCTGGGTTCAGTCTGGTGCCACAGTTTGGTATGGTCATTAATGAGCTGGAGAGCATCCAGAGGACAGGAACCAGAATGGTGAAGGGATGTGAGTCCATGTCATATGATGAATGGTTTTAAAACTGGACATAATTAGCCTGAAGAAGAGGACACTTGATATCTGTCTTCAAGTAATTGAAGGCCTGTCACATGAGAGAGGGATTAAACTTGTTCTGTGTGGCCCCAGAGGTCATAACCAAGGATGATGGGTAGAGACTGCAAAGAGGCCCATTTAGATTTGAAGTCAAGAGCAGCCTCTCAATAAGAAACTGTCCAAGGGAGAAATGGACTGCCTGAAAAAACCATTGGCCCCCTCTCATTGAAGGTCTTCAAAATGGAGGCTAAGTGACCACTTGTTGGGTCTCTTACAGGGTAAGGTTTATAACAGATGGCCACTGAAGTTCCTTCCAACTCAAAAATTCTATGGTTCTGTGATTCTTCTAAATCCCTGGGGATAGGGAGAAGGGCATAGCAGGGTAAATCTGACCTTCCTTATAGAACTTTATCATACAGGAAGAAGGAGGTGGACAATCTTCTCCCTTGTGTCTCTATTGGGCTTCTCCTCCATCCCTCAGTTGTTTTGTTATTGGTCAGTCCTTTATCAGTCATGTCTGACTCTTCATGATCCCATCTGAGATTCTCCTGGTCAGGATATTGGAATGGTTTGCCTTTTCCTTCTCCAGCTGAATTTTTACAGATGAGGAAACTGAGGTAAACAGTGTTAAGTGACTTATTCAGAGTCCTACAGCTAGGAAGTGTCTGAGACCAGATTTGAACCCATGAAGGTGAGTCTTCTTGACTCCAGTCTCTGTGCTCCATCCACTGTACCCCCTAGCTGTCCTTCCATCTCCCAGACTGAACCTTCGAGGATTCTCAATGCTAGGGGAAATAAAGAGGCAGATGATGTTCTGCAGGAAAACAAAGAAAAGGGGTTGTCCTTGATGAAATTTGAGAGTGAATTAATCGCTCTGTTTTTTGAGTCATCCACGTACACTCATTCAAAAATCATTTATTAAGTATCTAATGTGTTCAGGGCTGGAGGAAATACAAAGTTCTGGTAAGGCTGGTCCATTTGTGGAGCTCACAATCTATTAAAGGGGGATGAAACAATGTAGTAAAGAAATGTGGGGTTGCAGATCTGACATCAGGAGCCCCAAGTTCCATTCCTGGCGCCTCAGTTTCTTCATCCATGAAATGGGACTGATAATGCTTGTCCTTCGTCTCTTACTTTGTACTTAGTAGGAGTGTGCCACGAAGCCATAAAGCATAAGTGAATTATGATTATAAGACACAAACAGAGCTAACACTAAGATATGCCACAACAGGCCAAGCATACCAGGGAGGTGCAAACTTAAGTGTTAGGCGAGGTGGTTAGGGATTAGAGATGTGAGGAGGGAAGCACTTCCTAGCCCTCTCCCCCATTTTGGAAAGCTCCCCCATCAGTCAGCAAGTGAAGCTCACAGGACCCGGGCTCAGAATGGCCTTCGAGAGAAGAAGAGTGATGCTAATAACTGAACTTTTCTCTAGCACTTTGCACACGGAAGTTCTTTTCGCCTTCTAACAACAACAACAACGATACATTTGGCTGATATGGTATTCTCATTCTTAGTTTTCAGGTAAGGCATTTGAGAGGGCTGATGATTTGCCTACAGCAGCTAATGAGTAGTCTAGGGCAGAATTTGAACTCAGTTCTTCCAAAACCCAAACCCAACACTATACACTCCAACATACTGCTTCTCGTCATACAGCCCAACCTTGCTCATTTAAAGGTGAGGAGAGAAATAGGAAAGTGAGCTGTCCAAGATCAGGCAGGGTAAGTAAGTAGAGAACTCAGAACTGGAACCCAGGGCTCTGAATTCCATTAGACTGGCACTACACTGCTTTACCACCACATCACTTTCCTCTCCCATGATGCACTTCATGATCCAAAATCATAAGCACATCCCAGTACACCATTGCCTTCTCCCACGACAGGGAGGAAGCAAAGGAATTATGGACCGCCTGCCTGGACTTGCATCCTGTCAGACTCTGCCTCCCTGCCACCCACGGCAGGAGGCTTCCCAGACTAGGTGGGCTGCCTTAGAGACACTTGCCTCCCACCCTCTCCCCCTCCCTGTCCCTGTCTAGCTGTGGGCACTGGCACCATATGTCCCTGATACAAGAAATAAAACAACAAGCCCACATCAGACAGCTCAGTTGAGGCGATCAGTTTGGGGGAGGGGAGAAGGGGAATTATATCAGGGTGCCGGCATGTGACACGTGTTGTGCATGCGGCATGAGTGCCGGTCTACACCTGACACTAGCGGCCTCTGGAGAATAGCAGGAGCACAGTCTGGACTTGGGATCAAATGACCTGCGTCTGCCATTTCTTACCTGTGAGCTTCATCTCTCGAGTTGTCAGTTTCCTCATTTATAAAGTGAGGGGATTGGACTCACCTTCTAAGAGTTCTTTGGAGTCTAAATGCCCTAAGAAGATATTTGATCGTCTATGTGACTCTGTTTCCTTGCCTGTAAAATGGGGAGGCAAATTCTTACATTAGCTCTCTCACAGGGTTATGGAGAGGAAAGAGCTTTGCAAACTGCATAACACCAAAAGGAATGGGTGTTGTGAATCTTTTGTAAAAACTGTTTTTAATGTTATGAGTCTTCCCTGGATGAGTTCTCCCCACACCCAACTGGCCTATGGATTTCAGCCTGGATTATTTCTCTGCTGCCCAGAGAGCAGGTCACAAGGAAAAGAGGAGATGGAGAGGAATTGGAACAAGAACGAGGCCTAGGGGAGTTGCAGTTAACAGCTCATCCTCTCTCTCTCTCTCTCTCTCTCTCTCTCTCTCTCTCTCTCTCTCTCTCTCTCTCTCTCTCTCTCTCTGCCCAGCTCTGTCTTTTAAAAATAGACCCAAAGAACAGGCCCTGTTTAGATGGGAGCAATTATGGGTTCCCAAGCTCTGTTTCTTCTCATTATTAAAAACTAAGAGAATGTAGAGGAGAGATGCAGAGAAAGATGGGAGAAGGGGGACAGACAGACAAAGGCTTCTGTGATAGTCTACATTCCCCAGGTCTGGTGAAGTCTGTTGGGGGTAGGGTTCAAGGTCCTCTCCCTAACCTTCCTAGGGGACCTTCATCTCTGGGCTAGCTTGTCTCATTCAATTGGGCCCAGAGCCAGAGCTTCAGGAACTGCCGGCCTTGGGAAGAAGTAGCCCTAATAACTGGGACAATAGATAGCCACATGCATGAGATTTCCAGGGCCCAGGGATGCCCTCTCTCAGCCACAGACCTTTTATTACCTACTTCCTCAGGCCTGAAATCTCTTCCCCAGGAGCCCCAGTTTCTTCTTCCTCCTTTGGACTTATAACATAGCTCCTTGGGCAAGAGGGAGACCATAGCCACTAAGAGAGAAGGAAAGAATTCAAAGTCCCTCTTAATATGTGTGTAGGAGTGTAACAGAGGGGCCTGGGGGGCCCTGGGCCCTATGGAGCGTGAAGGTGGCTCTCTGAGCCTCCTCACTTACTCACTCACTCATTCATGGTCACACACACATGCATATACACACATGTGCAATTACTCATCCAGACACACATGCCTAACACATTCACCTAACTCTGATCCCATGGACCATCACACAAACTCACACTCGAACATTCCACACAAGCTCACACAGCACACTCTCACATCCAGTCATGTACAATTGTGTACACAGTCTCACCTGCATCTCTATCTGTTGAGCAAGGAGAGCCCTTGGATGTAAATGGTCCCTCTTGGGATGCTCCGGACCACCGAAGTCAGAGTCTGCTAAAACCCTAACCATCAGGACTGTCTCATTGAGGAATGGGCTGCCTGGGGTGGAGAGTGAGTTGCTTGCCATTGGACGTTTCCAAGAAAATGCAGGATGACCACTTAGAGCATTAGTTCCTTCCTGTGTGTTCCAAGCCAAGATGGCCCCTGTGGCCCCTTTGATTTCCAAGCTTCTGTAATTCTCTGATCCTATGCTTCAGGCAGCTGAGGGACAATGAGAGTAAAAATGGGAGGAGAGACAGCTTCCAATTAGCTCCTGGCCCAGACCCTCCAATGCACACACAATTCTCCAAGACATAGACACATGCTCCCCCTGATGTATATATATATATATATATATATATATATATATATATATATATATATATCTGTGCTGCTGTCTACATGAACTCACCTGGTCCTCTTGAACCCACGCACGCTCCAGGACCCCATCCCATTGGTGCTTTCCCTCTCTTCTTCCCCTTCTAGCTCCCCAAGGGTCCCTATCAGCATCAGAGTCTATGCTCCTACAGGACCATGGCTGCCTGCCCTGCCCCTCCAGCCACATCCCTGTCCTACCATGTGCATAATGGCACATGCATGAGACCCGTGGCACCATGTACAAACATAGGGACAAACCTGGGAGTCTTGATTCCATCTTCCTGAAAAGGAAACACCTGGTCAGACACACCCTTGGGTTCAGAGGCCCTCCGAATACCTGTGCATGTACAAACACAGGCAGTCCTCCACCTCCAGCCTGTCTCCGGAGCCAGAAAGCTTTCGGGAATATGAGTGAAGGCTCAAGGCAGCCGGTTGGTTATGAAGGATGAGGGATGAGGGATGAGGGATGAGGGATATAATAAACATCACACATATTCCCCTTGGAATTGTGTATGGATTTAATCAAATCCTTCCCAGGGCCGATGGGGGGCATGCTTGATATTCAGCCCTCATTCTCCAGCTTCTGCTGCTTCTTTCCTATGAGCGCCACACACACACACACACACACACACACACACACACACACACACACACGATCAAACAATATGCACATACAAAGGCATGCATGTATAAACATGCCCGTTCTGCTCACACCTCCATACGTGAACGCCAGTGCACATATGGTGCACATTCATCTGGGTCCCACTCCATCCCCATGGAGGGGAATTGAGGCAGGAGGTCAGACAAAGATCTTCCTCCCCTCCCCCCTAGCATGGGCTTCTAAGGCCCCCCCCAACTACAGGGCTGCTGCCTCCAGCCCAGCTTTTCAAAGCAGGCTAATGGGGCCCTGCTGCCTGTGACAGTCACCAGCCAGGGGGGAGAGGCTGTGGGAGCCGCTATTATTCTAGTCAGAGTTATTATCCCATAGAGAGGTTTCGGTGCAGAGGGAAGAACCCAGGCGCGAGCAATGGTGTTCTATGCTTGCCTCTGCCGTTGACTTTGTGTAATATTAGGCCATTCCCTTCTCTCTGGGCCTCGATTTTCCCATCTTTAAAATGATGGTGATGGACTGGCCTGGGAAGTCCATTTCCAAGTAATATTGCTCCGTTTGTGTGTGCTCTGGACCAGAGAGAGGAACAGCTAGTCAGGGTTGAGAGGTTGCCAAGAGGGGGACATTCCTGAGCCTGGGGAGGAAGGGATGGCTTCAGAGGAGAGGAGGGGCCTGAATGAGGCCCTGCAAGGAAGGCTGGCCTTGGGGAAATGGAGAAGGGAGGGCCTATGGTGGAGAGTGAGCAAAGGTGGTGGGGAATCGGGAGTATTCGAGTCAGGGAGGCAACCCAGACAAAAAAGGGAGGCCCGTGTATGAGAGCTACGGAAGAGGGATGCTGGTCTGTGCAGCTCAGGGCCCAGGCTTGGGCTTTGGGAGAACAGGAGGCAGTACAAATCTTTGAGCAGCAGAGAAAGCTGAGGGACTGACATAGGGCCTCCCTACCTCCTCCCCTGGCCCAGACCCACGAAGCTCTAATGACATATTTTATTTACTGATTTTTGAACCTTTACCTTCTGTCTTGGAATCAATACTGTGTATTGGCTCCAAGGCAGAAGAGGGATAAGGGCTAGGCAATGGGGGTCAAGTGACTTGCCCAAGGTCACACAGCTGGGAAGTGTCTGAGGCCAGATTTTGATCTAGGACTTCTCATCCCTAGGCCTGGCTCTCAATCCACTGAGCTACCCAGCTGCTCCCAGCCCTAATGACATATTGACCCAGAAAAGGAGGGCTCACAGCCAGTGTGCCTGAGAACACAGGAGTAAGTCCTTCTCTTAGATCTGACAAAGACATCCACAGCAGGAAACATGGGCAGAGGGCAGGCAGGCCCAGCTACCCTAGGTCCCAGTTGTCAGGGGTGGACCCCCAAAATACTGGGATCCCCAAATCAGAGAGATGGACACCCTCAAAGGTGGCAAGGTCCTCAGAAGTCTCTTAATGTGACCTTGTTTCCCCCAAATCATTACTTTCTATCTTAAGAATAACTCTAAGAAAATCTGGCCTCAGACACTTCCCAGCTGTGTGACCCTGGGCAAGTCACTTAACCCCCATTGCCTAGCCCTTACCACTCTTCTGCCTTGGAACCAATACACAGTATTGATTCCAAGACGGAAGGTAAGAGTTGAAAAAAAAAAAGAATAACTCTAAGAGAGAAGGGGAGGACTAGGCAAATGAGGTTAAGCGACTTGACCAAGATGACACAGCCAGAAAGTGTCTAAGGCCAGATTTGAACTCTGGCCCTCCTGACTTCAGGTCTGGCCCTCTATCCACTAAACTGCCTACCTATCCCATGACCTTCTTATAATAAAGTCCCACCAGCTGGGTGTTGTCTATCATGTATTTGAACTCCTCCAGGGATTGAAAAGGGCATTCCGTCAGTCTGTTTTATTGGAGATAAATGTCCTCTCCACCTGCATTCTGACAAGGTATTATCCTGATTTTTCTTGGATCCCATTAGTGATGGGAAATTCACTACCTCTCAGGATGACCCATTTCATTGTCTGTTCATCTGGTCCCTCCCTTTTATAGACACACGCATGGACGCAGAGATGCCACAAAAATGAACATGTGATGAATAAGAAACGAGTAAGATTCACAATCATGTGTCCATGCAAAAGGACATGGATGTACGCATTACCACTGTTAACAAGTGGCAGGAGAGCACAGCCAGTAGCGTGTGGGACTTGTCAACAAGAAGCTTTGGCTTCAAACCCCATCTCTGACACTTAGCAACTGTGTGAACAGCTGCTCCCTTGAATTTTCTGAACCTCGATTTCTTCATTACTAAAAAAGGTTTGATAATATCTACCTCACCGAATTGTTTCAAGGCTCAGATGGGATAATGTATGTAAAGTGTTTTACATCCTATAAATGTCTGTTACTATTATCATTGTGACGAATATTCACATTTCTCCAGCACTTTAAGGTATACAAAGATCTTTACTTACCACATTCCTAGGAGAGATCATGAGGATCAGAGAAAGCACACTGGGTTTGGATTCAGGGGCCCTGGGTTCAAATCAATCAATCAATCAATCAATAGTCAATAAATATTTATTAAGCACCTGTCATGATCCAGGCATTGTGCCAAGCTCTGGTGCTACAAAAAGAAGCAAAATTCCGGCTTTGCCTTCAATGATCTAATGGGAGAAACAATATGCAAAGATATTCAAACATGTTATACACAGGATAAATAAGATATAATTATCAGAGGGAAGATGCTAGAATTAAGAGGGCCAGACCTGGAATCAGGAGGATCTGGGTTCAAATCTAGCCTCAGACACTTCCTAGTTGTATGACCTTAGGCAAATTTACGCCTAATCTTTGCCCTTTTGCCCTAGAATTGTTACTCGGACAGAAAGTAAGGGTTTAACAGAAAAGAGGGGTTGGGAAAGGCTACTTGCAGAAAGTGGGAATTTAGCTGGAAGCCAGGAGGCAGATATGAGGAAGGAGACCACACAAGGCTTGGGAGCCAATCAGAGAAAAGTCTCAGACCAAGAGATGGATGTTCTGTCTTGTCTGCAGATCAATGGGGAGGTCAGTGTTTCTGGATTGAAGAGTGTGTGTTGGAGAATAGCATATATGAAGATTGGAAGGGAATGGCAGGGCTAGGGCTTTGAATGCTTAACACAGCATTTTGTATTGGAGCCTAGAGGTGATAGAGAGCCCTTAAAGTTTATTGGGTAGGGGGTGACTTGGTTGCATCTGTACTTTAGGAAAATAGAGATTTCTAAGAACCCATCTAGCTCTGAACCCTACTGGCATCACTACCGGAGGAAGCATTATTATAAAAAAAATGTTACAGATAAGGAAAAGGAGAAAGTGACTTGCCCAAGGTCACACAGTTAGGAAGTATCAGAATTGAGGTTCAAACTCAGTGTTTTAGCCCCTTATTCAGTGTTCTTTCCACGAGAGAGAGAGAGAGAGAGAGAGAGAGAGAGAGAGAGAGAGAGAGAAGGAGGGAAGGATGGAGGGAGAGAGAGAAAGAGGGAGGGAAGGAGGGAGAGGGAGAGAAAAGGAGGGAAGGATGGAGGGAGAGAGAAAAAGAGGGAGGGAAGGAGGGAGAGGGAGAGAAAAGGAGGGAAGAATGGAGGAAGAGAGAGAAAGAGAGAGAGAGAGAGAAGGAGGGAAGGATGGAGGGAGAGAGAGAAAGAGGGAGGGAAGGAGGGAGAGGGAGAGAAAAGGAGGGAAGGATGGAGGGAGAGAGAAAAAGAGGGAGGGAAGGAGGGAGAGGGAGAGAGAGGGGGGGAGAGGGAGAGAGGAAGGGAAGGAAGGAGGGAGGGGGGGAACAGAAAATAAAGCCTCAGAGAATGAAATAACCTTCTTTGGGGCAGAATTGAGGAGTTGCAAAGACAGTTGAAGTGGCTTGCATAGAGTGGTTATTATTGTTGTGGTTCAGCTGTGCCCAATTCCTTGTGCACAATGAACCACAGCCCACCAAGCCCTCCTATCCTTCACTGTTTCCCTAAGTCTATCTGAGCTCATGCTCGTTGCTTCCCTGACACCATCTATCTGCCTCATCCTCTGCCAAGCCTTCTCTTTTTGCCTTCATCTTTCCCAACATCAGGGTCTTTCCCAATGAGTCCTGTCTTCTCATTATGTGGCCAAAGAATTTAAGCTCAGATTTACACAGCTAATAAGCATCAGAACTCAGTTCTTCATGACCCTACTCACTACATAGCAACTCCTCAATGTACCCATTATTCTGAAGAATAACAAAGGCCCAGAGCTGGAAGCAGATCTAGGACTGGCCAACCCAGGAGTCTCCAGGCTTGGGTGCTTCTATAGCTAGGAGTCTCCACCTGAGAAGGGAAGAAGGGGAGTTACTGTCCCTCCCTAAGCCTGGCCTGCTGCCACCCTTGATGGAGTTAGAGCTCCACTCCCTGGTGGCTCGATGGTGAGTTCTTTGCTCTCTGGTCCTCTGATATCCTCTTCCTCACATTGGTCGCTGGAGAGTCTCTGGATCCAGGAGACCTGGGTGGCCATTACCCACTGCTGGGGGCCTCGCTGTCCTGATGACAGGATTGAGGGGCTTCATCTCCATGTTTGAAAGATAGTAGATTCCAGGACTGGTTCCAATGCCACCCGGTTTTGCAGGGGGTTAGGGCTGACAGGGTAGACAGATAATAAAGGACAAGCCCAGAAGCTCATGGAAAATGAATTGATTGATTAATCAATTGATTTGGAATTGAGGGCTTGAGTTGAAACCACAGCTCTATCACTTAGTAATGACATGACTTTAGATAAGGGAAAGGAGGGGGATCAGTCATGCCAGAGGCTGTGCAAATACGTAATTTGATAAGTCACCTAAGCTCCCTGGGCCTCAGTTTCTCAAATCTATAAAATGAAGAGGTTAAGCCCAGGACCCTTCCAAAATCTATGACACATAATTCAAGCTAATTCATTAAGTCATTATTATATAGCTAGAGAAAGTGTTAGTTGATGGAAAGGCAAAAAGGACAAAGGAAATGTCCCTGATCTTTGAGAGAGATGTAATAGACATAGTGGACAGCTAGATGGCGAAGTGGATCAAGGGGTAGGACTGGAGTCAGGAAGCCTAATCATCTTCCCAAGTTCAAATCCAGCCTCAGACACTTATAGCTGTGTGACCCTGGGTAAGTCACTTAACCCTGTTTGCCTCCGTTTCCTCATCTGTAAAGAGAGCTGAAGAAGGAAATGGCAAACCGCCAAGAAAACTCCAAATGGAGTCACAAAAAGTTGACACGACTGAAACAGTTGAACAGTAGTATGGTAGAGTTGAATGAGCATCTAGATGGGAAAGATCACCATTTCCCATCCTGTATTGCCACCCCTGTCACAGAAATTTCATTTTTTTAATCAATACCTGTCATTTCCCCAGGAAACAAGATCCTCTGCCATTACCTTATTCTTCAACTTGTGTTCTTTGACTTATTATGATCTTAGAGAATTGCCTGGTATATTGAGAAGGGAAGTTACTTGCCCAGGGTCACCCAGTCAGTGTATATCAGAAGTGGCTCTGCTTCTATTCTCCTTGCCATGATGCCTTGTACATAGTAGGTGTTTAATACTTATTGAACTGAATTGAGTAGCATCATAAAGAGTAATGAGGAGCAAGGAAAGGTCCAAAAATGCTCTAAAATTTGGAGTAGGAAGAGAGATCAGTTTCAGGTAAGTGGAATGTTTTTTAGGGTTTTTTTATGGGCTTTGTATACTTAGTATACTATTTGGTACACAGTAGGTGCTTAATAAATGCTTGTAGATTTGACTGACTAACCATAAAAATCAGAGCTATGGGAGGGTTTTTGAATATAGAAGGGGAGAGTTGAGAAAGGGGTAGACTTTTAGGGGCAGTTAAAGCTTTTTGAAATAAATTTAATTAAAAGAGCAATTATTTAGTTATTTGTTGTCATGCAGTCATTTCAGGCATGTCCAACTCTTCATGACTCCATTTAGGGTTTTCTTGGCAAAGCTACTGAAGTGATTTGCCATTTCTGTCTCCAGCTCATTTTTTACTGATGAGGAAACTGAGGCAAAAAGGGTCAAATGACTTGTTCAGGGACACACAGCTAAGTAAGTGTCTGAGTTGAATTCAGGAAGATGAATCTTCCTGATTGCTGGCCTGGTCTCTATCCACTGCCCCATTAAATTTTTAGCATGAGTAGTTATGTCTTGGAAATAATCAAATATCAAAATTTTATTTATTATTGTCTTATTGTCTAGATTTAGGAAAGTGACAGAGAAAAATGAAAAGAATACAGGTAAACTTAAAAGTAAATCCTGTGTGTTTGAAGAGTCTGTCATTAAAACATATACCAGCACATCCCGGACTTTAGAACACAGAATGTCAGAGCTGAGAACCCTAGAAACAAAGAATGTCAGAGCTGGGAGAGATTCTAGAACCTATAATGTCAAAAAGACATGAGAAAGACCTTGGAATGCAGAATACCAGAGCTGGAAGGGACATTAAAACACAAAATAGTGAAGCCAGAAGGGTCACTAGAACCCAGAATGCCAGAGCTAAGAGAGAATGTTAGAGCTGGGAAGACCCTTAGAACACAGAATGTTGGAGCTGGAGGGGTTCTCAAATCCCAGAATATCAGAGCTGGGAGAGACTTTGGAACCCAGAATGTCAGAGCTGGGAGGGACTTTAGAGACTATTGAGTCCAAGTCTCTCATTTTTCAGAGAGAACTGAATTCTAGAGATGGGCAGTGACCTGCCAAAGTCCATTGTGTGTCAGTGACAAAAGTGGGATTAGAACCCAAGGCTCTCAGTGCTTTCTGGGGCAGGGGGGTGGGGTGCGCTGTCCTCTCTTACTACAGGGCTGTTCCATGTCTGCTCAACTAGCTATCTGTTGGCTTTGAGATTCCCACAGGGAGACAGAAAGAGTGGGAAGGGGAGAAGGGAGAGAGATGCCAGAGGCTGCAAGCTGCCTGCTCAGACTTGGGGGGTGGGGTGGGGGAGGAAGAAGAGGATGCCCATTCTAGACTGCAGTCTCCATGTGACTCTACCGCTGAGTATCTGTCCAGGGTAGGTATACGTGTCTCCCTCTGTGCGTGCCCTTCCTTGCATGTATCTTTGTGTTTCTGAGTATCTCTGGATGTGTCTACACCCTCTCTGTGGGCTGTGTGTTTGTTCAAGTGTGTGTGAAGAGTCAGGCTCTTCTTTCTCCCTCCCTCCCCATCCCCGGCCCTCCCCTCTCCTTAGCATCCCCATCCCATGAGCATTGCCATGCTCCTGGCTGTGGCCTGTCCCCGGAAATCCTCCCTCAATCAGTCTAGAAAGTCTTTCCTTTCAGCCTCCAGCCCTTGGGGGAAAGGGGGAGGGGAGGGGGGACACGAGAGCCTCTTGGGGTCCCAACCACGGTGGATGGCTGCCCCCTGCTGGCCGTGGCTCCCGTAGGCTCCTCGCCAGCTGTCCTGCCCCAGCCCCCAGCTCCGACGTGCAGAAAGGGAAAACTGAGCGCCAGAGCCTCATTCCTTCCCATGAGCCCCTCGGAGATCAGGGGGCCGAGCTGGCCGAGGCCCCAGGAAGCCCTGCGTGTCTTGGAGTGGCGCGAGCCTTGCCTTGAGGCCCAGCTCTGCTCAAGGTCCGAGAGAAGGATTTCATCAGGATCAGGGACTCCCGGATAAGGAACTCCTTCCTCTGTAGTTTTCCCCTCTCAGCGAGCTGTCTAGAGACACCCCCCCCCCAGGAAAGGGGCTTGGCCAGGACCACCCAGCCTGGATGCCTCTTGACTGGACTTGATCCCCTCTAGCTGAGGCCTCTGCCTTGCCTTCTCCAAATGAACAGTTTGTCAATTGTCTTGTCATGGACTTTGATAGCTGTGGATGACTAGCATGTCCTGGATTTTGAGCTGAGAGGGACTCCTTTTATAGTTGAGGAAACTTGGTCCTGGAGGTGGTAAAGGGCTTGCCTGAAGACCCCCGGGCAGGAAATGATGGGGCTAGCTAGGATGTGAGCCCTGAGGATCCTGGGACTCCAAGGCCAGAGCCTCTGCTCTACACCATGCTGACTCCATCTACTATAGTCTTGACCTCCTTTTCTGAATCATGATGGGGCCAGACTAGCTGAGCTCTGAGGTCCCTCAAAATCAAAATTTAGAGACAGCTGGGTGGCTCAGCAGATGGAGAGTCAGGTCCAGAGATAGGAGGTCCTGTGTTCAAATCTGACCTCAGACACTTCATAGCTGTGTGACCCTGGGCAAGTCAATTAACCCCCATTGCCTAGCCTTTACTGTTCTTCTGCCTGGAAACCAATACATAGTATTGGTTCTAATTTTTTAAAAAATCATTGAGTTTAGAGAGGAGTAAGATTCAGCAGAGAAGAAGATTCAGAGTTGAAAGAGAGATGAGGAAACTGAGGCTGAGAGGCTATGTGATGACTTGCTCAGTCACACAGGTTGTAAGAAGAGCTGAGAACATGGCCAATATGGAAATCTGTTTTGCATGAGTTCATGTGTATAATTGATATCATATTGCTTGCCTTCTCAGTAGGTGGGGAAGGGAGAAGATTCAGAACTCAAAATTTTAAACAAGTGAATGATAAAAATAAATAACAAGGTGGGCAGCTAGGTGGCTCAGGAGATTAAGAGCCAAACCTAGAGATGCGAGGTCCTGGGTTCCAATCTGACCTCAGATACTTCCTAGCTGTGAGACCCTGGACAAGTCACCTAACCCCCATTGCCTAGCCCTTACCACTCTTCTGTCTGGGAACTGTTATAAGGAAAAGTTAAGTTAAGAAGGAAAGTGTAATCTTATACACTTTTCTCCTTAACTTTTTCTTATAACAGAACCAATGCACAGTATTGATCCTAAGACAGAAGGTAAGGGTTTTTAAAATAAGTAAATAACAAAAACACGGAAATTTGTTATTAAAATAATAATGATGATAAAGTAAATGAAGAACTTTTTAAAAAGAAGAAACAGCAGAGAGTCAAACATAAGCTCCGAATTCAGGGCTCTTTCCACTGAGAGACACTCGGCGATCACCTGGGACAGAAGAATCCCAAAGGCAGTCTCTGTAGGCTCTGGGAGCTGATGTGGCCATTAAGGAAAAACTTCCAGGATGTCTCAGTTTTGCCCAGGGAAGCACAAAGTACCCCACCTGCTCGGCTGACCCATTAGAGTCAAGGTTCGTCCCTGCCACTCCATCAATAATAGGGATAAAAGCTAAAATCCACCTAGAGCTGACTCTGTGCCAATAACTGGCTCAGTGGAGCCTCACAACAACCCTGGTATGGAGGTCCTATTATTATCCCCATTTTACAGACAAGGAATTTGAGACTGAGGCCGATTCTATGACTTGTCCTGTCAGTGTTGGGGACCACATCTGAGCTCGGGTCTTCCTGATTCCAAGCCCAATGTGCTACCTAGCTGCCTGGTGAAAAGGAGCCTCACCTTCCCCTCCACCACTAAGAAGATTCTACTCAAACCTGCTGTGGCTGACATCTCCTCTCTTGCCCCATCTCTGACATTCCACCGGCTCTGAAATCTTTCCAACCGCTTAGATAACCTCGTGGCTTCCAGGGACTGTAGCAGCCCCAGAGTCCAGCCTTGCCTGAAGGGACAATGATGGGAGGACCCAAGGGGACAGAAAACTCACTATGAACCAAGAACGTGGCAAGATCTGAGTTCGAGATGAGGGTGAGACCTGTCTTCTAGATCAGGGCTTCTGTTTGGGGCTGACAGAACTAACCACGGGGTTTAGAACGAAGGTGGTCATAATTCTCTGCCCTCTAGACCTGGAATACTAGAATCATTTATGGGACCAGTTTGAGGAAAGCCACAGGAAGGCAACCTCAATGAGAGGAGACTGGAGGAAAGGAGATGAGGGTCTGGGGTTGGGGTGGGGGCCTGAGGTTAAGAGAAATCTGCAAAAGAGAAGACTCCGGGTGAATATGGTAATAATAATAATAGCTAACATTTATATAGGTATACAACTATATATGTGCCAGGCATTAGGTAAGTGCTTTATGATTGTTATCTCATTTAATCGTTAATCCTACCCTAGGAAGTAGATGCTATTATTATTATCCCCATTTTACAGATGAGGAAACCAAGGTAAACAAGGGCTAAATGACTTGTCCAGGATCACACAGCTAAGACAGGATAGAGACAAGATTTGAACCCAAGTCTTTCTGACTCCAGGCCCAGTGCTTTATCTGGCTTCAAGTACTTAAGGGTTAGATTATAGAAGATAGATTTAAAACTGGAATGAACCTTAGATATCATAGTCCTTCATTTTTGAGAGGAGGAAACTAAGGCAGAGAGAAGATAAATAATTTATTAACAGGCAGCAGCCTAGGAAGATCCTTCCTGAAATAACAGATCTCCCCACATACCTCTCCTTTTTCTTCTCTCAAATCCATCCTTCCCACACCGCCAGCATCATCTTTTCCACCCAGAGATCATTTCATGTCACTCCTCTGCTCAAAAACCTTTAATGGCTCCCTATTTCCTACTAATTCCAAATCTCCTTTCTATTGTTTTCAAAGCCCTCCAAAATTTGTCCCCACTCTCCTAGGCTAGCCTTACCTCATGCCCCTTCACATTCTCTATTGTTATTATTGTTGTTCACTTGTATCTGACCACATCTGGGTTTGGGGGTTTTTTGTTGTTGTTGTTTTTTGGCAAAGAAGACCCCTCTTTGAAAATCCTTCTCCATTTCATTTGATAGATAAAGAAACTGAGGCAAACAATGTTAAGTGACTTCCCCAAGGTCACACATCTAGTATGTGTCGGTGGCTGGTGCGCCATTTTAACTGCCTTCGTGTTCTCCATGCTTCAGCTAAATTAGATTCTTCTGTATCCTCCCTCTATGACCGTGCTCTCCTGTGGCCAGGCCTGCGATTGGACCTCTGCGCTCTTCTCCATATCAGGAATGCCCTGCCTGCCTCTCTTTCCCTAGAGAAAGCCCATTATCCCTTTCAAACTCACCTCCTTCAGTTTGTCCTCCCTCATCGGGAATGGCCTCCTCCCCTCTCAGACCTCACTAAAGCTTTGTTTTGTAGCTCTTTAAAGCACTTCTTTGAAAAAGCTTTTTTTTCTTTTTTATTATTAACTTCTCATCGAGAGGCATTTCAATATACAAGGAACAAAAAAGAGGATTCTCAATGAAGCTGGCCTCTTCTGTTTCCAGTTCTTTTTTAACGTTACAGATTGATTTGAAATTGTATCCATTTTTAAAGCTGGAAATCAATCTGGTAAGGTAGGTAGTAACAAAGTCACCCTGTTTATTTGCGTTCCCTTCTGAACCACTACGTTAGCTTGGGGTGCGCTTTTCAGGTAAGAGGCACACCAGAGTTATTTGCATCTGCATCTTCTCCCTCATCTAGATTGTAAACTCCATGAGGGCAGGGCTAGTACCCAGCCCAGTACTCCGCTGGCAGTAGCCTTACTAGGTAGGTTATTGTCCTTCAGACCAGAAGAGGATTAAAGTGACATCCCTGCTCACAAAGTCGTCAGTCTCACTCTCTGTGGCAAGACAAAAGTCAAGACGAATGGCAGTGGCCTGGGATGCAGTGGAAGACCTTGGCATCTTCTATGTCTGACCAAGCTCTAAACACTCCCCAGGACCACCTTCTTCTGCCTTCTTTCTTCATGGTGGTTGGGACAGATTATTCTCATCTGCTCCTTCCCCTGGGGAAGTCTTCCTGGTCCTAGTGTAGACACTCCCCAATTCATGGATAGGTTTATTGCTCTCATCTGCTCCTTCCACTGGGGAAGTTTTCCTGGTCCTAGTGTAGACACTCCCCAATTCATGGATAGGTTTATTGTTCTCATCTGCTCCTTTCACTGGGGGAAGTCTTTCTGTGCCTGGTGTAGACACTCCCCAATTCATGGATAGATTTATTGCTCTCATATGCTCCTTCCACTGGGGGGAAGTCTTCCTGGTCCTAGTGTAGACACTCCCCAATTTATAGACAGGTTTATTATTCTCATCTGCTCCTTCCACTGGGGGAAGTCTTTCTGTGCCTGGTGTAGACACTCCCCAATTCATGGATAGATTTATTGCTCTCATCTGCTCCTTCCACTGGGGGGAAGTCTTCCTGGTCCTAGTGTAGACACTCCCCAATTCATAGACAGGTTTATTATTCTCATCTGCTCCTTCCACTGGGGGAAGTCTTCCTGCACCTGGTGTAGATACTCCCCAATTCATGGATAGGTTTATTGCTCTCATCTGCTCCTTCCACTTGGGGAAGTCTTCCTGGTCCTAGTATAGATACTCCCCAATTCATGGATAGGTTTATTGTTCTCATCTGCTCCTTCCACTGGGGGAAGTCTTTCTGTGCCTGGTATAGACACCCCCCAATTCATGGACAGGTTTGGGGCTTGTTGGCTACTCCCACTCCAGTTTAGCCCATCTGCCAAGGCAGTTTACCAGTGTGGCCCATGTTCTCATCTTGCAGCCAGAGGTGAGAGTCGGCTGAAAGGTGGACACCAAAGGTGGATGAGCGGCCCTAAAAAGGGCTCAGCAAGACCTCCCTCCAGAGATGCTGGTCCTCCCTAAACACTCCCTATGCCCCATAGCATATAGTCATTATAGTATATTATGCATCAGAATGGACTTGCCCTCACAAGAGATCAAGGTTCAAATCTCACCTCTGATCTGTGTCACTCTGGGTAAATCACTTCAAATCGCAGTCTCATGGGCTTAATAGACTTTTTACTGAATGAATCCCAAGTCTGGCATTTCCATTTACCAAAAATGTAGTTTGTCTTAATTCAATATAGAAAGTGCTCATTGATTGACTAACTGACACCAACTAAGGTGATCTGTGTTTGGATCCAGGCTTGGTGCCCTGTGAATGATTCCTACGAGAGGAGACGTCCTCCTCCTCCCCCCCACAAGGAATGCACCCTACATCACCCAGTGGCCGTAAAGCTCCCTGGATTACTCAATTCACCCCATGCAACACTGGAGAATGGGAGGCAATACTCACATAAGCAAGGCCTCTAGCCACTATCCAACCAGGGGCCAAGAATTTCACATTCTCCTTCCTTAGCTCCCAAGATAACAAAATGACTCTGCCTCCAGGCACCACTCAGACCCTCTGGCCTCTTAGAGAAGTGGATGCCTGGGTCCAAGCTTTGAGAATCCTCCGCTGACTCCTGGACTTGGAGATAAGCCTGGGTTTGGGGGCCTGGCTCTGACCCTTAATGGCTACATGACTGTGGTCAATGTACTTTCCCCCTCTGTAAAATGGGGGTGATGATGAACCCCTTATCTTACCTAATTCCCCTGGGATAATATGGCAATAATTCTCCCACACACACATTCTCTCTCTCATGAGGGTGTTTAGGACAGAAATATTTTCTAAATCACCAGAGAAAAGTAACAATAATAGCCAGCATTTATATAGCACCTTAAGATCTGTGGAACATTTCACAAATATCATTTTATTCTCACACCAATCCTGGGAGATACGTGCTACTAGTATTCCTATTTTACAGATAAAGAAACTGAGGCAGACAGACATTAAATAATTTGGTTAAGGTCGCACAGCTTATAAATGTTTGGGGCTGGATTTGAATTCAGGTCTTCCTGGTGCCAGGCTTAACACTCCATCTACTTTGCCACCTACCTACCTGTACTAATGTTTGTGGTCTCTATTGCTTATTATTTCTATTTCTATTACTATGTCTCCTCTGTCTCCTAATTTGGTCAGGGGACCCTCTTGATCACCCAAGACCTATTAAGCATAAATGATTAATGAGAGCCCAAATTCCCCAACCTGTGATACCCTTCCCACCCAGTCTGAAAGCAATTGACCCAACTCTCTCCTACGGGCGCCCAGATACCCATCTTCCCTGATCCCACTCCACAAAGAGGAAGAATGAAGCCAAACCTCAAACCCAGCCAAGGGGAGTGAGGAAGAAGAAAAGACAAGAGTCATTGCACCCCCCCACTCGTGTGTGTGTGTGTGTGTGTGTGTGTGTGTGTGTGTGTGTGTGTGTGTGTGAGGTAGGAGGAGAGGGGAAGGAAGGGAAGGTAGAAGCAGAACAAGAGCTGGCCCAGAAGAAGACCGAGAGGATCCAATTAGTTCAATATCTGGCCAATTCCCTGGGTCTCTTGGCATGAACAATGCAACCCCCCCCCAAGTCCTATAGAATGCAGTTACAGAATTTCAAAATCTCTGACTTTCTTTTTAAAATATATTATTTTATTCCGCCCTCTTAATTACAAGTAAAAACCATTTTTCACATTCATTTTTTTTTAAGTTTTGAGTTCCAAATTCTCTCCCTACTCATCCTCCTTCCCTCCCTACTCATCCTCCTTCCCTCAGCCCCTCCCTGCCCTCCTCCGTCTCTGAGACAATAAGCAATCTGATGTGCAATCATGTAAAACACTCTTCCACGTTAGGCATTTTGTGGAAGAGATCACAAGTGGAAAAAAAAAGAGAAAATTAAATAGAGCATGTTTCAGTCTGCATTCAGACTACAGTTCTTTCTCGAGGGCAGATGGCATTTTTTTTTATCTTGAGTCTCTGGGACTGTCTTGGATCACTGTATAGCTGAGAAGAACTAGGTCATTCACAGTTATTCGGCAAAAAATATTGCTGTCAATATATGTATAACTCAGATTGAATTGCTTGCCACCTCCGGGAGGGAGTAGGGAAGGGAGGGAAGGAGACGAGTTCAATCATATAACTTTGAAAAACTTATGTGGAAATTTGCTATTACATGAAATTGGCAAAAAAAAATGAAAATGAAAAGATATTGCTGTCACTATTTCTGGTTCTTCTGGTTCTGCTTACTTCACTTTGCATCAGTTCATACAAGTCTTTCCAGATTTTTCTGAAATTGTCCTGTTAGTCATTTCTTATGGCACAAGAGTATTCCATAAATATCATATCACAACCTATTCAGTCATTCCTCAATGGACAGCCCTTCATTTCCAATGCTTTGCCACCACAAAAAGAGCTGCAATAAATATATTTTACAAATAGGTCCTTTTCTCTTTTTTCTCTCTCTCTTTGGGATACAGACCTAGTTTTGGTATTTAATATCTCCTGAGTTTCGAGGAACTGAGGCATCATTTAGTCTAGCCTGTGGCTAAGCATCTCACTCTTTGGAGAGGGACTCACTACCTTCCAAGATAGCACATTTCAGGTCTGGAGAGCTCTGATTACAAAAGGACCTTCCAATGTGTTTCAAGACTCTTCCCCGTAAATTGAAAATCATGCAGAACCGTGAACTTCATTATTTAATAAGTATTTCTTATCCGAACACTTTACGACTTTTCTTAGGCTTATCAAAGCTACCAGCATCGCTATTCTTGTGCTTTGGGGCCATTATTAATAACTAAAAGCATTAATGAGACAAAGAGAAGCGCCGCTCTGATGAAGACATGACTTGTTACAAAGGAGGACTCCAGACAAAGACAGATTCCGGAGCTAATGTTTGCCAAAAAACAATATAATGGCTCCTAATAATGCTTCTCAGAATGAGAATGAGTGGGATCGGGCCAACCGCTTCCAGACTGTACACGGCTTGGAAAAACTGAGGATTTAGCTTGTGATTAAAAGGTTTTGTTTGACTTATTTTTCTGCCTTCATTTTTTTCGACTGCCAATCAGACGTGCCTGAATTTGTGTCTATTGAGTTCGCTTAAGATAAGGTCTTAGTGTATTAAGAAATTGTTTTTGTTTTTCATTATGCTGAGCCAAAAGCTTGCCCTCTCACCCACTCATCCTACTTCTATTCTTTTGGGGTCAAGCTCAACAGCCCTTCCAATAGGAAAGCCTTTCAGAAATGTGAAGAGTGACCAAGTTTGCAAAGCCCTTTCCAATGATTATCTCACTTTATCCTCAAAACAACCCTGGGAGGTTGGTGCTATTATGATTCCCATTTTTTAGAGGAGAAAACTGAGGCAAACAGAGATGAAGAAGTGACTTGCCCAGGGTAACACAGCCCATAAGACACTGAGATCAGATTTGAACTCAAGGTCTTCCTGACTCCAAGCTTAGCTGATCTAGCCAATCTATCTATCTATGTCTTAGCTGCCTAGAGGGGAGGGGGGGTTATCTAAAAATGACAAGAGATTGCATCCAGGATCTCATTTATGTGAAGCATGTATTCCACCGCTGAGCTACATCCCCAATAACCATCCTCCTAAATCTTCTCTTCTTTTTTTTTTAACCCTGACCTTCCATCTTGGAATCAATACTGTGGATTGGTTCCAAGGCGGAAGAGCAGTAAGGGCTAGGCAATGGGGGTCAAGTGACTTGCTCAGGGTCACACAGCTAGGAAAGGTCTGAGGCCAGATTTGAACGTAGGACCTCCCATCTCTAGGCCTGGCCAGCTGCCCCCCTAAATCTTCTCTTCTGCATCCATCCATCCATCAATAAGCATTTATTAAGTACCTAAAAATCAATCAATTCCAGCACTCTCTTGGCCCTGAGGAATACGGAGATAAAAATGAAAACAGTCCCTGACCTCAAGGAGCAAACATCTAAGGGTTTCTAAAGCACTGTGCTAGAACTAGGACAGACCAAAACAACATCCCACTTCCTGCCCCCAAAAGCTTACATTTGACTGGGAGGAGAAGACTATAAACTCAGAGAAAGAAATCCAGACTATAGAGGAAGGAATTTCGAGGCATCACCCAAACCTCAGGGAACAGGACACCTGAACAGAGCCGGACTCTAAAAGGAGTGGGATGCGAGGAAGGGAATCTACTGCAAGTCCAGGAGATAATTAATTTATGGGGAAAGATGAAGTGCTGTCCATGGGAAATGGTCAGCAATGCAGGGTTCAGAAGGGCAAAAGTCATTTGCAATCTGCCTAAAAGGATAGGTGGGAGCCAGATTATGACAGGCTTCAAAAACCAAAGAAAAGAGGTGGCAGCTGGGTTGCTCAGTGGATTGAGAGCCAGGCTTAGAGACAGGAGGACCTGGGTTCAAATCTGGCCTCAGACGCTTCCCACTGGTGTGACCCTGGGCAAGTCACTTAACCACCGTTGCCTAGCCCTTACTACTCTTCTGCCTTGGAACCAATTCACAGTATTGATTCCAAGAGGGAAGGTATGGGTTTAAAAAAACAAATAAAGAAAAGAGGTGGCACTAGGGAATCCCAGAAGGTTCTTGAGCAGGTGATCTACTCCATGCTTAGGAGTACTGTCTTGGAAAGGGAAGAGAAGGAAGGCAATTTGGAGGCTACTGGAGTAATCCAGATGAGAAATTCTAAGAGCCTGAACTTGGGGAGCAGCTGTGCAAATGGAGAGAAGATGCATGCCAGAGATGTTGTGGCAGGAGAACTGACAGATATCCAATCAATATTAATACTTAGAATTTATATAGTACCTACCATGTGCCAGGCACCATGCTAAGAGCTTTATATTATTTTTAATTATAATTATATATATAATTATATTATCTCATTTGATCCTCTCCACAATCCTGGTAAAGGAGGACACTGCAGTACCTACAATACTGTGGGACAATCAAATGTGAGACTTTGCTACTAACACCACAATGATCCAGAACAATTCTGAGGGTCAGGAAGACCTGAGTTCAAATCATACTTCAGATACTTACTATTTGTATGATCATGGAAAAATCCCTTAACCCCTATTTGTCTCAGTTTCCTCAATGGAAACATTGGGATAATAACAGCATCTACTGACCAGGGCTGCTGTTGTTGTTTTAATTTTTTTTATAACAAATTTCCACATAAGTTTTCCAAAATCATATGATCTGTAGTGGCTCTGTCCCTTCTTCCCTGTCCCCTCCCAGAGCAGACAAGCAATTCAATCTGGGTTATACATTTATTATCACTTAAAACATGTTTCCATATTATTCATTTTTGTAAGCAAATAATCTCATAGAACCCAAACCCCGAACCATATTCCCAAATAAACAAGTGAAAAATCATCTGCTTTCCTCTGCATTCCGACTCCAACAGTTCTTTCCCTGGAGGTGGAGAGCATCCTTTGTCAGGCCTCCCTGACTCCAGGCCCTGCTCTCTAACCGCTGTATTAACCAGAGCACCATATGAGTTGCCATCGAGGCCCCTCTCCAACCTGAACTCCTTCTTGGCACCGTCCTTCCTATGTTTTCTTTTGGAGTAGAGGCTTTTGTCCTGGAGCGAACAGAGATGAAAATTCCAGCTCTATGAGGACAGTCCCTGCGAAGAAGAAAGACTTCTGTTCCAGTTACATCGTGAAAATCCTGAAGCAAGTCCATCAGGATTTCAGTGGGGCTCGCTGGGGCTCACTAGAGAACTATCTGCCGGTGTAGGTCTCCTTAGAAGCAGTCAGGCTGTGGGCGAGCAGTCACCCTGGGGACATTGAGGCACGTGCCTCTCGAAGGCTGGTGTGAGAGCTCTGCTCTGAGAGCCAGCTGAAATTGGAATCACATCACTGTGGGCACAGGTAGTAATCAAGCACATTCAAGAAAAAATCGTTATTATCTCAGGCCAATTGGTACCTTAGAAAGCACTGAGTCCCATCATTTGGGGTTTCACCTGGGTTTTAAAAGTATATATTTTGACTGAATGATTATGTTTATAACATAACATGACATGACATGACATGACATAACATGACATAACATGACATAACATAATACAATACGATACGATGATATGATATATGATATGATATGGTATGACATGGTATAATATTTAATTTATAATATAATAATATAATATAATAAATATAATATAATAATATAACATAATGTAATAATATAATATAATTAATATAATAATAAATAAATATAATGTTTTTATAATACAATATGTTTATAATATAGTATAAGATTTATATGATAAATAATATAATGTGGTGATAACTATATGTATTCTCTCATGCATAATTATAGAAATGCAAATATAAAAATAATATATGTATAATATAATATAATAAATTGGAATCCTTTGTAATCATATTTTATGTGTTTAAAAAAATATTATTCTGATCAATAATGTGGAAATAGGTCTTGATCAATGACATGTGTAAAACCCAGTGGAATTGCGCAGTGGCTACAGGAGGAGGGTGTGAGCAGGGGAAAGAAAGAGCATGAATCTTGTAACCATGGAAAAATATTCTAAATTAATCAATTAAATAAAATTTTAAAATATATTATTCTGAAAAGGGATTCATAATCCACACCAGACTGCCAAAGGGGTCGAGGATACAAAAAGGGGAAGAACCTCTGATCCGGTCTACCCTCTTCATTTTACATGTAGCAGAGGGGTGATTGGAAAGGATGGTGATCAAGAGTCAGTCCAGGACATCTGAAGAAATTGTGGCCTGTACGGTGCAGGTAACAGAGACAATGAGAGGCAAGAAGTGTTCTGCTTTCACAGCCAAACTACCCTGAGTGAGCCTCATCTTGTCTGGTCTCAGTAGCTCAGCCAAGTTAGCCCTCATTAGTTCTTAAATTAGAGACTAATTTTTTAAACCTTTACCTTCTGTCTTAGCATCAATACTGTGTATTGGTTCCAAGGTTGAAGAGTGATAAAGGCTAGAAAATGGGGGTAAGTGACTTGCCCAGGGTCACACAGCTGGGAAGTGTCTGAGTTCAGATTTGAACCCACAATCTCCCATTTCTGGGCCTAACTCTCAATTCACTGAGCTACCCAACTGCTCCCTGAAGACTATTTAGAAATGCTGGGTGCTATAAGCTTCTTGGAATTCCTCTCTCCTCACCCTTTCTCCTAGGCAATGACACCTTGCCATTGCTTAATGAAGCCCTTGGCATCTTCCAGTGTTAACTGAGAGTATTACTGTACTCTGTGTGGGTGTCCACTCTTCACCCTGGTGCTTGTGTGTATCTGTGGGAGAGGAGACCCCAGGTTTAATGGGCAGACGCTTGGTTACTACTATTCATGCTATCTGAGTAAAATGCCTCTGCCTTGAGCTACCTGTATTTTCTGGCTACCAGGAGTAAAGGTAGATCATCTAATGGGGCCTGGAGAGCTAGATAGTTTTAGGAGTGTGAACTCAAGGTCTTGGTCCCTCTGGGATCTGGCCTTCCATCAGGGTATCCCAGAGAGGGTGTTAGATGCAGATAGGGAAACAGAGGTCCCAAGAGGTTAAATGACACAGGACTAGAATTCATACTCAGGTCCTTTCATTCCCAATCCAGGCTTCTTCTCTTTTATTTTATTCTTGGGGAGGGGGTTCTTCTTACTATGGAGAAGAGAGAAATTACAAGAAAATGCAGCAAGACAAGAAACTGGAGATTGATCAGTTGTCAATCAAAAGAAAATTCCATTTGGAATGTGACCAGGAAACAGTTGAAGGCAAAAGCCAATGGTGACTGATTTTCTGGGACTGGGCTTCTTGTCTAATGGTGGTGACCCTGAAGGAAGAAGCTGGGTTTATCTCTGGGACTTAGGATAATCAAGTTGGAGGTGACCTGGCTGATTGGAAGGCAGAAGAAGGACAATAGTCCATATATCTCTCTCTGACTTGCTCTGTTTCATGCTAGTGATTGAATTGCCATTTCTCTCAGTATCCTCCAACCTAAAACTCACTGTAGGTAATAAGGGAAACCTCCACCCCTCTTACCTTCATTATCTTTCCTGTTTTCCCCTATAAACCCTTACTTGAGATAAGGAAAAGAGAAAAGAGTATTTCCTCTGAAACATCATAGCTCCCCTGAGTGACTTAGAAGGTGGCTGAAGAAGAAGGGGGAAAGGGAAACTGAAGGGAAGAAGAGGGGAGGAAGGAAGATTGGAAGAGGGAGGAGGGTAGGAAAAAGAAGATAACTACCTGATCCATTAGTTATCTAGTATTCATATAATATGGCCCCCCAAATATTATTTATTACATTATTCCACTTTGCTGTCTATCCAGGGAAGACTTCCCAAAGGAAGCAGGGCTTGAATTGGGCTTTGCATGATGGATAGGATTTGAAAGGTGAAGAGAGAATGACCCATTCTGCACAGGATCTAGGTCACGCCTTGGGAGGAAACAAACACCTCATAGACTACTGTGGACAGGATCCCAGCTGTTTTCCTAAAAACAGCAGCTGCATCCTCCTTTGGTCAAAGTAACAAGAAGACCACATCTGGATCAGCCACTCGTTTCCCACCCATCCCCCTTTACTCACCAACCTGGCAATAATATCCTGGAACTAGTTGTTGAATCAAAGGAAAGAAGTTTGAGTAAACATGTGGTTGTTTTCCCCAAATGCTCCCTACAGAATGTCACTCTGATTCTTGACCCTGAAGGAGAGAGAAGAAAAGAGGAGCCAGGATGGTGCTGATGAAGGGAGAGGACTCCATACATCTGGGCATAAGACGATGGGATCTGGTCACCTGCTAGATGTTTCCTGTTATCCTAAAGAATGACAGCATTTCAGAGAACCCCAAAATCTAGAAAATAGAATGCCAAGGCTGAAAGGCCCTTAGACATTACCTATTCTAAGCAGCATGTTTTTTCACCTGTGACAAAAACAGGTGTGTGTGTGTGTGTGTGTGTGTGTGTGTGTGTGTGTGTGTTCGGAGGGTGTCACACAGAGGACAGGCAGGCAGGCAGGAGGGCAGAGGAATGGCAGTTCTAATTGGACAATCTGGGAACAGATAGAAAGGGTCTGCCCCTATGCCTAAGCCCCTCCCCATCCCCACAGGGGATGAGGATGAGCAGAGGACTACAAGATCTAAGGCACTGGGGCTCCATATGGCCCTAGGAAAAGTATGCTATCTCCAAATGTCCATGCCTGGAAAGCCCTCCAGATAAGCTCTAGCTCCAGGTCTCTTATTTTACTGGGGGGAGGTGGGATCTGAGGCCCTAAAAAGGGAAATGGCTTGTCCACTCATGCTAGTGGTTTTTAGTGGCTGATCCAGTAATAGAATCAGAGTGAGGCTTGGAGTCAGAAAGACTCATCTTCCAGTTGTTGGGAATAAGAAGAATGAAAGTGTTCTTCTCTGGCTGGACACCCATCCTACACCACCCCTACAATCAGGAATGAAAGTCTGCCTAGCCCTGCAGAATAAGACCTCAAGGACATTTTGTTATTGCCACTGGCCCAGTGAGTTGAGAGATGTCTTATCTCACTTCAAGCTATCCTGCCTCACTATCTCTTCATACCTTTAGGAGCTAAAGGAGTCACTCCGGAGGACATGGTTACCTCCCCATCACCTTACCCCTCCCAAGTAGGAGCTCATGATGAACTTATGCTAGGTATCTTGCTGTTTTCTGACTGGGGAATACTTCACAGGGTAGATTGTAAGTCCCTGCCCCCAGACAACAGGAGTTGGACAGAGCAGGGAGTCTATATAACAGTGAATCTATATAACAGTGATGGTGAACCTACGACACAGGTGCCAAAGATGGCACACAGGGTGTTCTCTGTGGGTGCACTCCAAAGTTCATTACTAGAAAGGCAGAGGGACTTGGCCAGAGCTGCTCCTTTCTCCCTCTCCACCCTTCCTGATGACATTTTTTCACATCACCTACTCCTCTGCCCAACAGCCCAATGGGAGCATTTTCTCCCACCCCCTTGTGGGATAAAGTGGGGGCAGAACATGCCTGGTACTTGGAGGGGGGCCCAGCACTCCATCTCTAAAAGGTTCACTGCTATATAATGTTTGTTTCTGCACCAGTACATTGCATTTGCCCATCTTATGAGAAAGAATAAAACCTGCTTCTTCTGCTCTCACTTTCTGATTCCAGGTTTGTAATTTGGGTGGGAGGTCATTTTGTATCCCACTCACAGTGTTCCAGTCTGGCCTCAGACACTTTCTAGCTGTATGACCCTGATAAAGATACTCAAAGCTGTTCGTCTCAATTCTCTCATCTGTTAAATAGGCTGGAGAAGAAAATGGCAAACCAGGCGCATATCCTTACTAAGGAAACTCCAAATGAGGTCAGAAAGAGTCGAAAGCAGTGAACAGCCAATGAATGTAAGAATGGAGGGAGAGTGAGAAGTCTGGAATGATACGGAAGTTTTGAATTTAGGTGACTTGGAAGGATAATAGGGATAATAATCTTGAATTTGGAGTCAAATGATTAGAGCCCAAATCCTGGCTCTGCCACTCCCTGCCCCTTGACCCTCTGCAAATGATTTCCTTTCCCTGGTTTCAGTTTCCTCATCTGTAAAATAAGGTGGCTGGTTAGACCAGGTGATCTCTAAGGATTCTTCCAGATCTAAATCCTATCATTACTATGAACTCAGAGCGAATCTAGTCCAATCTGTAGCTAAGCAGGCAGGAATCCCCTCTAGAGCATCCCCCCAAACTTCAAGTGATGGGGAGCTCACTACCTCTGGAGGCAAGACTTCTCCAACTTCTGAAAGCTCTGATTGTTAGGAAGTTTTTCCCCAGGCTGAGCACAAATCTGCCTCCCTACAACTTCCATCCATCGGTCCTACCCATTTCCTGCTCTCTCGGCTTCTGGGACCTTGGGGATCCGGGATCCGGATCCGGACCGGGGGCGTAGGCTAAGGTTTAGATCGGTCCCTCCCAGTCACACACACATACAAACACCCTGACACACGCGCGCGCACACACACACACACTAATTCTCACACACACCCCCTCCCATCCCTCCCCAGCCCACGTCCAGCTCGACTTCCATTGGTCGCTTCGTAGGAAGCTCGGTCGGCGGTTGGCTGGCCCTGCGCTCTCGCCCCGCCCCTCCTGGACTGGGAAAGTTTGGCTCGAATTCCCCTGCCTCCTCTCCCCTCCCCTCCTCCTCCCCCCTTTCCTTCCCTTTGCCCCCTTGGCCTCGGCCTCCGGGATCCAGACAGTGCATGGGGCCCCGGGCCGGGCTGCAGGCGTCCGGCAGCCGCCGTACACGCTAGAGGCACGGGCTGGCTCAAGTATCCCTGCCGGGCTGCCGGGCGCGCTCCCCTTCCATCTCATCCTCATCCCCAGGTCCCCTGCGTGGGCTCCGGGACCTAGGGCTCCGGGGCAGCGAGTGGCCCCCGAGCTCCTGGCGAGCTTCAGCGTCGGCTGCGGCAGCGGCAGCAGCTCTTGGAGAGTCCGCGGAGCTCCGTGGAGGCGGACCTGCTGGCAGGTGAGCTCCCCTGCGCCCCTGGCGCCAAAGAAGGTGGAAGCAGCGGAGACCCCCGAGTCCCCTGAGCCCACGGTCGGGGTGGGAGCAGAAAAGACAGCCGGGCTGCCCGGGGACTCCGACCCCCGTGGGGTCCTCCCGGATTTGGGGGGACATAGATTGGGCAGCCTGGGCTGCGGCCCGCCTCCACCCCTGTCCCGTTTCCTCGTCCCTCTCTCAATCTCCACCTCTTTCGCCCATCTCCCTGCCTCGGTGTATCTCCGCTCTGGGGCTCGCGGTCCCTCCCTCCCCTCCCCTCTTCTCCCCTTATCGGTTCTGTTGCTCTTTGTGTTTCTTAGGCTCCCTCCCCAAGTGGGTTTCAGGGCTAGTCTCCCGGCCTCTTATCTTTGTCTCCGTTTCTGTCTAGCTTCCTCCAGCGTCCCTTTTCTCTCACTGTCTGGGGGAGGGGGGCCTGGACTGGGGGGGGGGGGGGGAGGGAGACGGGGCTGGGGGCTTTGACACGTCCTCCCTTCCTGATTTTGCAGCGCAGCCTGCTTTGGCCCCTCTTTTGGACTTCTGGATCCTTTATCCCAAATCAGGAAAGTCAGGGACTGGATCTGGGGGACCCCAGGGCGGCACCCCAGCCTCTCTCCTGGCAGAGAATCCTCCTCTGAAGCCGACACACTCCGCCCCCCCCCCCCCAAGGTCTGGTCCTGCCCCCCTGAGCCCTGGGAAAGCTCCCACACGGTCCCAGTTATCTCCCTAGGTCTGCCCTCCGCCCCAGACACACCCTGGGGCTAATTTGGGGGGCTGGTCCGAAAAGGCAGCCCTCTTTCCTCGGATTTGTGGGTTCCCCAGCTGGTGCTCACGTGTTAAATGTCCTTGGGGTAGAAAGAAAACTACCAAATCAAAGAATGTTCGAACTGGTGGAGATCCCCAGACCATCCCATCTGTCTGGGCCTGGGAGTTTCCCAGACTCCTCCCTCTATCTTCTGCCTATGGGCCACTGTCGGAGCGAATGAAGTACCTGGAGGTTGGGTGTCACCCAAGATGGTCCATGCTGGTGTGTGTAGCAGGGAGTCCCTAGACTTCAGCCCAAGGCTCCCCACTTCTGTGGCTACTTTGCCATGGCCTCCCAGCTCACTCACGACCTCTCAGAATACACTATCTTCCATTATAAATGCAATAGACTTGGTGAACCAGTGTGCTATTTGAGATGTAGATTATTACTGTATGGGAAAATTGGGGAGGATTTCTGGAGGATGTGGCTTTGTCATTTTGGGGCAGAACCTTAAAGCAGAGGCACAGCTGAAGAGGAGAGAGAGGGCATTCCAGGAAGCCCAGAAAATGTCCCTCAAAGGGAGCCAAGGATGTCAGGAAAGTGGAGAGTGTGAGCACAAAAGAAGAGAATAGGACAGAAAACTGGAAAAGTCACAGTGGAGGCAGGGTATGGAAGGCATTGAATGCCAGGCAAAGGAGGTCACTTCACTGGTATTTGAGACACTGAAGTTCTCTGAGCAGAGGTGGACCAGAAAAAGAGTATGGAAGGAAGTGTAATCTGGCAGAGCTTTGAAGGATGGATTTCAGGGAAGAGTGTTGAAATAAGCTCACCTACCTCCAGGGAAGTGGGTAATGAGCATAGTTGCAATAGGAATAGTTAGGGAAACAAAGGGATTTGGGGGGGGGATAGAGGCTTGAGCAGGGCTGTACCTTGATCTAGGAGACCCTGCTATTGGAGGCCTCCCTGGGAGTTGGGGATCAGGGAGTGGAACTTGAGAATGGGCAGGCAAGATTTGGAGAGGCTGAGAAAGGAAGACATAGAGGTAAAGAAGAAATTTATTTATTTATAAAGTACCTACTATGTGCCAAGTGCTATGCTTAAATGCTTTACAAATATCTTATTTGATCCTTACCACAAGGCTGAGTAGGTGGTGTTATTCTCCCAATTTTACAATCAAGGAAACTGAGGCAAGTCATTTGCCCAGAGTCACACAATTAGCATCTGAGGTAAGATATGAATTCAGATCTTCCTGACTCCAGGCCCAAGGCTCTATCTAGTTCTATCTAGAGAAAAGATGAGCACAGATTTGAGGGAGGGCAAAATTCAGAGTTCTGGAAGTTCTGGGGTAAAGGAAGCTGCTGCTGCTAACCCAGCCCCAGTGAGGTCAAGGTGTCTCTCCCAGGCCTTCCTTCCCAATCACCCTTGGGCAGGTCTCGGTTGCTGCCTTGACATCTTAGATATTAAATGGGTCCAGGGCTTAGCCATAGTAATTAGGGCCATTAGGGTGCTTTGAAGTTTCTTATAAAGTGGCTGGGGTGAAATGATATGATGCCAATGGCTTGACTTAAGTGTCCTCCCTCTGAACTGTAGAAGGATGGCTTCTTCCTGGTGCCCCATCAGTCCAGGTCCCCCCCCCCCCCTGCACTTCACCCTCAGCATTCTGTCTCCCCAAGCCCAATGAGTTAATTAGCGACAGAGCTGGGGGATGCTTCTCACTGCTGTCTCTACTCCTCCTGGCCTCCTGTGTTCTGACTCACTTCCTGCCTCAGCTCCTACTTGTTGTCAGGGGCCAGGTGTGGCGAACCTGACGAACCTTCAAGCTGTTGCTTGTTGTGGGCAGAGCCTGAGTTGATGTCTTCACCTAACAACCCTCTGGGGCCCAGGGATGGGTGTAGTGGCTTTGTGGGGCCCCATGGGTGAGCTCAGGAAACAACAGCCAATGACTGAGGCATTTGCTTAATGAATAACACACACACACTCCCAAGACCCCCTAATATAGCCAAGTCAATGAATCCTGTGCTCCAGGGAATTCCCCTCTCTGAAAGAACCTAGAAGATTGAACAATGGCTTCTGAAGGGTTCCTTCCTTCCTCCCTTTTCTCCTTTCCCTCTCCCCACAAGCTCTGAGTTTATTTTGTTCCTTGTTTAGCTATAGGACCATAGAAAGACAGACCTAAAAAGAGCCTTAGAACAGAGAATATCAGGACTGGGAGGGTCCCTAGGACACAGCGTCACAGGGCCAGAACATGGAGTCCCCAAATTGGAAGGGGCCTTAGATCACAGACTGTCAAAGCTGGGAGGGTCCGACGGGACCCAGTGTTAGAGCTGGAAGGAGCCTTAGAATATACAGTACCAAAGCTGGATGGGACTTTAGAACACAGAATGTCAGAATTGGAAGGCATATTAAAATAGATGATGTCAGAACTGAGAGGGCCCATAGGACACAATGCCAGAGCTAGAAGAGACCTTAGAACATGGAATATGAGAGCTGGGAGGGTGATGTCAGAGTTGGGAAGACCCATAGGGCACAATGCCAGAGCTAGAAGAGACCTTAGAACAGTGATGGCGAACCTTTTAGAGATCGAGTGCAATCCTCACATCATATGTGAGTCTCCCCCTTACCCCAGAAAAGGGAGGGAGGAAGCACTCCTATTGGACTACTGGGCAAAAGGGCAAATGATGTGAGAAATGTCCTCAGGTGTGCATGGAGGGGGAAGGGAGCAGCCCCCTCTGGCATACTCCCACACACGTGTCATAGGTTCACCAATAAGGCTTTAGAACATAGAATATCAGAGAAACAGATGTCAGAGCTGGGAGTGCCCTTAGAACACAATGTCAGAGCTGGAAAGAACTTTGGTACCCAGAATGTAAGAACTCAGCCCTTAAAGCTAAATGTCAATTTAGTCCCAGATTTTATAGATGGGGAAACTGAGACCCATAAAGGTGAAATAACCTATCTAAAGTCACATAGGGAATCATTGAACAAATGGGGACTAGGACAGTGTTTTGGACATCTATCCTGACAGTTAGTGCTGTATGCATTGTGAGAAGGAAGGAACTACCCCCTCTATACCTCAGTCCAGGCTCATGTATGGGGCAAGAAGAACTAGGTTTGTTCCAGAGCCATTCAGGGTTGCAGCTGTCAGGTGGCTGTCCTTCACCTCCACCCAAGGAGCCCTAATTTTCAGGGAAAGGGAGAAAAGGCACGAAAAAAGGAAGCACCCTGTTTTCTTTGCAAGGTAGCTGAGAGGGCTGGGAAATCCTTCCAAATATTTTTCCTGAAGAACTCTAGAGCCATGCTCAGCATCCCTCCCCTTCCTCTATCCTTTCTCTAAGGCACAGCCTCTCCTTAGAGACTCACAATATTCTGGAGAAGTCATATCCCCATTTGACAGATGAGAAAACAATCCCAGAGAGAAAACTTGCCTACACAGAGTGGTAAGGTTGGAACTAGAATCTAGGCATCTTGGCTCCCATCCCAGCTCTCCTCATCCTGCCTCACTGACCACTGGGCATTGAGAAGCACATTCTTTAAATCCAGGGGGGCCAATTGAAACATAACCTGGGGAGCCTTGACCCCAGAGGCAAAATGCACCCCTTAGCCTGCTGGCTAAGATGCTGTCATCCCTAGGGCTTTTTAAAAAAGTGAAAAGAGAGACCCTGTTGACTTGCAGCTCCTGGGCAGCCAATGAACAAACAGGAAATGCCCTGACACGTTGGGGAGCAGCTGGGAGATGTTGGAGGAGGGGCTGGCAAAGGTGTAACCGGGCCCCTGCCCGCCGTGCCCATGGCAACAAGAAAGAACAAATACCTGTTGCCTGGACAGGAGCTCCAAGAGCCATCCAAACATTAGGGCTGTTTCCTGATTGCCCCCCAGTAGGAGTTTCTCTCCCACCTGGGGCCCCCCTACACTCGCTCTCTCCTCAAGGCCAGAGGTCTGGAACATTCCTCAGATGAGGGTTGAACTATTTCTGGTGAGTGATGTGTGTGTGTGTATTGTTAGGTAGGAGAGACAGTGAGTGGATGGAACAGAGAGGACTCTGGGCACCTCAGTTCTACTCTTGCCTCTGCTCCAGCTTACTGTGCATGGTCTCAGGAAAGTTATTTCTCTTCTCTGGGCCTCTGTTTCCCTGTCTGTAAAA